>NW_015389714.1:240314-252746 GCF_001527695.2 Protobothrops mucrosquamatus | reverse complement strand
TATATATATATATATATTGACAAGTTATAAAGCTAAAAATGCGACTCTTGGGTAAATCCATGACAAAATCAATAAATATCGATCACCAAGAGAAAAGTAATAAATAGTAAAAAATTTAATGAGCCGAGCTTTCGTTGGGCTCATCCAACATCATCAGGGCTTTAAAAGTAGTCACTGGGAAAGAGCTTTTATACGATGTTAACAGCCTGTATCCGGCTTCTGGAACGCGTCACCGGACCCAGCTGTTCGTGTTGTATCCTGGATGCATTACCTACATCAACGCATGATGTTTTTTTCATACCTTCTCCGTATTTTACCGTAAATGTTTTCCTCGTTAACTTCAGGGGTGGAGTGAATTCTGTGTGTGGCACTATGCTCTGGGGGTGGGGTGCAGTTCCTCCTTGATCTCACTGTTAAATTCCTCCGTCCCTTACAAACGTGATCCAAGGGAAAGGGATTCCCGGTCTGCGAACGAGGATTGCTCCCGGGGTCGGGGGGAGGAAGGGATCGTTACGGCATCTGTGAGGGGAGATGAAGGCATGAGCAGAGATCTTGGGAGTTGCTCCCCCCCTTATCAGATGGGGGTGGCGTCTGGAGATAGGGGCAAGGAAGAGACGGCACACTTGGATCACGTTTGTAAGGGACGGAGGAATTTAACAGTGAGATCAAGGAGGAACTGCACCCCCCCCAGAGCATAGTGCCACACACAGAATTTACTCCACCCCTGAAGTTCTTTCCTTTCTCCCATATTTGGGCTGACAGGGTGCACCAAACTCAAGATATATATATATATATGTATGTATGTATGTATGTATGTATGTATGTATGTATGCAAAAAAAAACACAAAAAAAAAACACCTGCAGTATAGCAGTTAAAAAATGTCCAGGTGTTCTCAATCAGACCGGTCTGTCTGAAAAAAAAACTTCCTGTATATACTCCCTGGACTCTGCTGGCAAAGAGGGGAGGAGAGCCTGTGGCTTGGTGGTTGAATCACTGCCTAGTATGTAAACTGCCCAGGTTCGAATCCCATAAAGGGTATGGCTAACTGATGAAAGCAGAACAAGCTAGAAATGGCCATCTTAGTCTCCCGATTTAATTCTTTAACTCTTTGTCAGAAAAAGAAATTTGGATTTAAAAATGTTTCGCAGTTGCGACATGAGCCTGCTTAACGCCCCTAGTTGTGGGGCTGCATGGTAAAAGATATTGTAAAAAAAAAGGAAAAAAAAAACCCCTGCAGTATAGCAGTTAAAAATGTCCAGGTGTTCTCAATCAGACCGGTCTGTCTGAAAAAAAAACTTCCTATATATGTATGTATATGTATATCATAAAGGTAAAAAAGGATATATGCAGTGTTATCTTCATTTTAGATGTCAAAAGGGTCTCTCTCTCTATCTCTATCTCTCTCTCCATCCCTCCCTCCCTCTCTCTCTCTCCCCCTCCCTCTCCCTCTCTCTCTTTCTGCCCTTGGTCTGCCAGTCCTCTTCCCCCACTCAGTGTGTGTGTGTATGTGTGAGAGAGAGGGGGGGGGAAGCACAAGTGCCTCTTTCTGTCTCTGTGTCTGTCTGCAAATGGCAAAAGAGGCTGGGAGCCGCAGGAGAAGGCTCAAAGAGCCACATGCGGCTCCAGAGCCACAGGTTGCTGACCTGTGCCCCAAACTAACCTGAATTCCAGAAATGTGGTTTTACAGCTGATCGGCTGTACCTGCGTGTGCTGATACTAGGCTCCTGCCCAGCTCACTTGCTCGTGCTTTGCTGGAAAACATGCCGCTTGCTAACTTAGCAGAAGCCCCAGGATCAGCGCTGGGCTAGAGCTGATCCGTGCTTCTGGGCTGCTCCGCAGAAGCGCGGATCAGCTGTACCTGCACATGCCAATCCTGGGCTCCTGCCCAGCTCACTTGCAATTCACTGGAAAACAGGCTGTTTGCTAACTTTGCAGAAGCCCTAGGATCAGCACCGGGATACAGCTGATCCGCGCTTCTGGGTGGCTCAGCAGAAGCATGGCTCAGCTGTAGCTGCGCTCCTGGCCTCTTTCCCAGCTCACTCACTCGCTAACTCAACCTTCGCCTGAAAACACATGCTTGCTAAACATGCTGTTCACTTGCTCGCCCTTCCCCCCAAAACACGCCGCTTGCTCACTCACCCTTCCTCCGAAAACAGGTCGCTCGCTCGCTGTTCCTCCAAAAACAGGCCGCTCGCTCTGTCTCTCCTCACTACTTCAGTAAGAAAAGCCTTGTTCTATCCCAGCCTATAGCCGTCCTTGTTAAAGGCACAAGTACCAAACCCCTGTTGACAAAATAGGCTGGAGACTTAAAACAAAACAAACCCCTTTTAATATGAGTGACAAACCTGCCAAATAGTCCAGAAACAAAAGCAGCAAAACACAATCTGAATGGAGGAAATAGTCCACATGAAACACGATGCAAACAGAAGAGTAGTCACAGGCAAGACGAACAGAACAGGATCCCATGAAGTACTTTGCAAACGGTTGCCTTCAGCAACCAGCACCACCCACACCTCCTCTTTTTATACAGCAGTCCCAAGGCGTTGCCTCTCAGTGCCTTCTCCTTTTTCCTTGGAGTTGTATTGACTGCTGCTGATTTACTCTCGCTAATTGCCGGCGTGTGCGAGCATCAATTAGCATGTCCATCAGGTGTGAGTCCTCCGAGTCTGACTCATTCTCCTCACACAGCTGAGCTTCATCAGGAACACGACTGGAGGGTCCAGGCTCTTCATCAAACCGTGAGTCTTGTAATTCATCAGAGCCTCCCTATGACCCTGATGGCCCTTCAAATGCCTCCTCCACCTCCTCCTCAGATTCCTCAGACTCAGCTGTTGGGAACACAGGCTGGCACGGAATCACAACAAGCCTCTTCTCTTCTTGGTCTGCCCCTTTTATACCTTTTCTTCTCTCCGCCCTCCTCCTCCTCCTTTTCTCTTCCCGGTGCATCGGAAGCTCCAATTACCATGTCACCACGTGGCAGATCCTGGGGATTCTGCCAAGCTCTGCAGCTCCAGCTGATCTCCTCCAGGTCTGTGCGGCTCCGCTTTAACTGGTTCCCGCCCCCACTACAATTAGCTAGGGCTCGCGTACCACCAGCCAGGTGCTAAAGCAGGGCTTTTCAACCTTTTTACTGATTGTACCACTTTTAGTGATGTGTTCAGCTGGCACGGAATCACAACACTATCCCGCACCGCAGTGCCCTTCCCCTGGGACTGCCGATCCGGATGCGGTCGGGATGGGAATTGGTCATGAAAGGCGGTCACCAAAGTAGGAGCATGAATGGTGGTCGCATCCTCCCAGGTGAACTCCTCCGGTCCGTAGCCTTTCCATTCTATCAGGTACTGGAAGCGGCCTTTCACCCAACGGGAGTCCCGAATGCTGGCAACCTCGTACTCGGGAGCACTGTCTCCATCATGTTGTTCCGGTGGGGGAGGTTCGGCTTGCTGGAGTGGACACGCCGGTTGCTCAGGGACCAACAGAGAACGGTGAAAGACCGGATGTACCTGTAGGGAATGTGGCAGAGTTAAGCGATAGGCGACCGGATTGATGACAGCCTCAATTGGGAACGGTCCTACATATCGGTGGTCTAATTTCTTGGCTGGCCGGGTTGACGGTAGGTTCCTGGTGGACAGCCATACCTGATCTCCCACCATTAGTGGAGGCGTATCCCGCCTTGACCGATCAGCAAACCTTTTGTAGTCAGCCTTGGCCTTCTCCAACTGTCACTGCACCAATCAATGGATCGCCTGTAACTCTGCCATGTAGTCATTCGTTGGTGGTCATGGTGCATCTAGTGGGGAAAGAGGGAAAAACCGAGGGTGATAGCCCACATTGGCTAAGAATGGTGTCATCTGCGTGGAGGTGTGCTGTGAGTTATTGAATGCAAACTCAGCCACCACCAGATAGTCCACCCAATTGTTCTGCTGCTGATTGACATAACAGCGCAGATATTGCTCCAGGATCCCGATGACCTTCTCGGTCCCTCCGTCAGTTTGGGGATGATGTGCGGACGAGAGGCAGATCTTGACATCCAACGCCTGCATCAACCCCTGCCAGAAACGGGCTGTGAACTGGGCCCGTCTATCGGACACGACCCTATCAGGAAGACCATGCAGCCAGAACACCTGCTGGATGAACATGCGACCGATGGCGCGGGCAGACGGCAAGCCACGGCATGGGATGAAATGCGCCATCTTGGTCAGCATGTCCACCACCACAAACACCGTCGTGAATCCAGAAGACGGGGGTAAGTCCATCAGAAAGTCCATGGACACAGCCCCCCAGGGTCTTTTGGGTGTCGGCAAGGGCTGCAGTAGTCCGGGTGGGGCCCCTGTCGCTGACTTGGCCTGCCTACATGGGATACAAGATGAGACATAGGTCTGGACGTCGTGTCAGACTCGGGGCCACCAGAAGGTACGGGAGACCAAGTTCAGGTTCTTGAACAGGCCAAAATGCCCCGCCGCCAGATTGTCGTGACACTGGCTGAGGATGAGTCCCCTGAGCGGCCCTCCAGGAACATAGAGCCGATCAAGATAGTGGAGGAGTCTATCCGTGACTGTCCATGGGGAATTGGGCCCCACCTCCTCCTTTCGCTGAGCCACCCACCCATCCTGCTGCTGGGCCTCCTGAATCCGAGCCCGTAGATCTGTCGGCTCCCGCACCACAGCAAAAGACTCGATAGGGAGCACTGTTCTGGGCAGAAGCTAGTCTTCTGCTTGGGAATATTCGGGCTTCCTGGACAGAGCATCTGCTCTTTGATTGTGACCGCTGGGTACTGTTGTGGCTCCGTCTTGTGAGCCCCTCTTATCGGAGGAAGAAGGCTCCGAACATGAAGGAGAGGAGATGGCTAGGCCTCCCTCTCCAGGACCCTCCTCTTTGGCAATGCCTCAGGTGTCTTCCGACGGAGAAGAGATTGACCAGGAGCCAGGTGGTTCTGAGATTGGCCAGGAGCCCGGTGTTTCTCAGATTGGCCANTCTCTGGCAAAGTAGTGTGCTGTGGTTTTAAACTGTGTGTATTGTTTTTGTTTCTGTGTGTTTGGAGTAAAAGGTCTTGGCAGGCAGCTACGGAGCTGCTGCCAAGTTTCTTATCTGTGAAGTGGTGTCTGGAGAAGTCTTTAAACCCTCGGCTGGCTGTTTGGGTGTGTGGGTCGGAACGGGGACAGAACATCTTGTCAGTCACGCCGAACATACTCCATCGTTAACCCACGATGGACCAACAGCTGCAGCAGCAGGTACAGCAGCTGATAGATGCCAATCAGCTCCTACAGCAGCAAGTGACCCAGTTACAGGCTCAACTTGCTTTGGGGAATGCTCCTGCAGCTCTTCCCCCCCTTCTCCTCCTCCCCATTCGAGATGCCCAGTGAACATGCCAGAGAGATTTTCTGGGCAGACGGAGCTGTTCCCGGCCTTCATGGGACAATGCCAACTTTTTATGGCGATGAGGCCGGAGGAGTTTCCGGATGATCGGGCTCGGGTGGCATTTGTGATTAGCTACCTTTCTGGCTCTGCCGCCCGATGGGCCACGCCCCTGTTGTTGCAAAACAGCCCATTACTCCTGGACTACCAGGGCTTTTTGCAACACCTGCGCGTCATGTATGACGACCCCCTGCGCGTTCAGACGGCAGTGAGGTGCATCAAGGACCTCCGCCAAGGAAAGCACGCCCTGCAGGACTATATCGCTGAGTTCCGACTTCTAGGCCAGGACTTGGCTTGGAATGAGGCGGCGCTGATAGATGCCTTCCAGGATGGCCTCTCAGACGATCTGCAGGACGAACTGGTGCGGATGGAGGTGCCTCAGACCCTCGACGCCCTGGTGCTCCAATGCCTGCGCATCGACGCCCGCCTTCAACGGCGACGGCCTCGTCGGCCCCTTCCCGAACCACCGACAGCTTCGGCACCCCCGCGTTTCGCACCGACAGTACCCCAGACCACCCCACGCTTTGTGGCCCCGGCTGAGGAGCCCATGGAGCTCGGAGCAGCTAGACCTCAACTGACGGCCCAGGAGCGGATGCGGAGACACCAAGGGGGATTGTGCCTCTATTGCGGCGAGGCTGGACATTTTGCCGCCTCGTGTCCCAGGAAGCAGAGTGGGGGCGCTCAAGCCTGTTCCGGAATCTCGGCGCGACCAACTGGGAAACGGGCCAGGCTTGGCCTAGGGGAGACCCTGGGCCAGGCACGTGACCATGCCCCACCGGAGTCGGCGACTGTGGACTCTGAGCCCCCTCGGCACCTGATTCTGGACACCCGGGTGTTGTTGGCCAATCAGTCAGAGGGGCTTCAGGCACACACGCTGGTGGACTCCGGGGCCATGACAAACTTCATGGACCAGGCCTTTGTGGCCTTTTTTAAGGTTCCCTTGGTTCCGGTGGACCCTCCGTTGAGGGTTGAGACTATTGATGGGCGGGAACTCGTGGCGGGGCCCATCAAATTTGCTACCCAGCCCTTGCACCTCGCCATTGGGACCCACGAGGAGGCGATCCAGTTTTACGTCACGGCGGACCTTCATTTCCCAGTGGTCATGGGGATGGCCTGGCTTCGGGCCCACGATCCTCAGGTGGCATGGTCGAGAAATGCCATCTCGTTCCCGAGCCTGCAGTGCGTCGACCATCTCTGCCACACCTGTGCCGGCCAGGACGTCTCCACCCCGGCCATCTCCTTGCCTCCTGAGCTGACGTCCTTCGCCGATGTGTTCAGCGAAAAGGAGGCGGACCGATTACCCCCGCACCGACCCTACGACTGCCCGGTGGACCTGCTACCCAATGCGCCACTGCCCGCGGGCCGCCTGTATTCCATGTCGGAGCCCGAATTGGCCGCCCTACGGGACATTCTGGACAAAAATCTGGCCCGAGGGTTCATCCGGCCTTCGTCCTCCCCGCTTTCGGCCCCGGTCCTCTTTGTGAAGAAGAAGATGGGGGACTTACGCCTGTGCTGTGATTACCGGCGCTTGAATGCCATCACAGTGCGGAATCGCTACCCCCTGCCGCTCATCCCGGAGCTGATGGAAAGGTTGCGGGAGGCCTCGCTCTTCACCAAGCTCGATCTCCGAGGGGCCTACAATCTGGTGCGCGTGAGAGAGGGGGACGAGTGGAAGACGGCGTTTGGCACCCGATACGGCCACTTCGAGTACACCGTCATGCCGTTCGGGTTGACCAACGCCCCCGCCGTCTTCCAGCACCTGATGAATGACGTGTTTCGGGACATGTTGGACCGGTTCGTGGTGATCTACCTGGATGATATTTTGATTTATTCCCTGACCCAGGAGAGCCACCTCCAGCATGTCCGCCAGGTCCTGCAGCACCTGCGGGAGAACCAACTCTATGCGAAGTTGGAGAAATGTTACTTCTTCCAGACTTCCATAGAGTTCCTCGGGCACATCATCACCCCCGAGGGCATTGCGATGGACCCACGCAAGGTGGAGGCCTTGCGCAGTTGGGAACCCCCACGTCGGGTGAAAGACGTCCAGCGTCTGCTGGGGTTCGCCAACTATTACAGGACATTCATCCCGGCCTTCGCCACCCTGACCTTGCCGCTGACCCAACTCCTTCGGAAGAAGGTCCCGTTCCAGTGGGGGCCCCCGCAGCAGCAGGCCTTCGAGGTCCTCAACCAGGCCTTCATCACAGAGCCGGTCCTGAGGCATCCCAATCCACACCGTCCGTTCGTGGTCGAGACGGATGCGTCCAATGTGGCAATTGGAGCAGTACTGCTACAGGCCCTGGTGGATGGTGACACTCTTTTTCCCTGCGCTTATTACTCCCGGAAACTCAATCCTTCCGAGTGCAACTACACCATCTGGGAAAAGGAGTTGCTGGCTATCAAGGCCGCGTTCGAGGCTTGGCGGCATCACCTTGAGGGGGCCTGACACCAGGTGGAGGTGCGGACGGACCATCGGAACCTAGAGCACCTCACCACGACCAGGAAGTTGAACCAGCGGCAGATCCGATGGTCGTTGTTTTTCGCCCGGTTCAACTTCCACGTCGTGTACATTCCGAGCAACCTCAACCAGAGGGTGGACGCGCTATCCCGCAAGCCGGAATACTTCTGTCCCAAGGACTCCCTTCCCCCACGGACGATGCTGCCAGCAGAATCCTTGGCCGCGGTCCAGGAACTGGCAGACTTGCGGGCTCGGGTGCTGGAAGCACAGCGCCGTGATGACTGGTCACAGCAACGGAAAGCAGGAGTCAGCCCAGCGTCCCCCTGGACCGTGGAGGAAGGCTTGCTGAAACACCGGGGCCGGCTGTACGTGCCCACAAGTCTGCTCCGAGCCCTCATCATGAACCAATGCCATGACAACCCCGCGGCGGGGCATTTCGGCCTCTTTAAGACCTTGCACTTGGTGACGCGGACTTTTTGGTGGCCTCGGGTACGGCATGACGTGCACGCATACGTGACGTCCTGTGCGATGTGCCGACAGGCCAAATCCGTGTCCGGCCCACCGCCGGGACTCCTCCAGCCGCTGCCGACACCGGAGAGACCGTGGGGTGCCATCTCCATGGACTTCCTAACAGATCTACCACTGTCCACCACGTTCACGACCATCCTTGTGGTGGTGGACATGCTCACCAAGATGGCCCATTTCATCCCGTGCCGCGGACTGCCATCGGCCCGCACCACGGCCCGTCTGTTCCTGCAGCACATCTTTCACCTCCATGGCCTGCCAGATAGGGTGGTGTGGGACCGCGGAGCCCAGTTCACGGCCCGCTTCTGGAAAAGCCTCATGGCCACACTGGAGGTGCAGGTGTGTCTGTCGTCATCGCACCATCCGGAGACTGACGGGGGCACGGAGAAGGTCATCGGCATCCTGGAACAGTACCTCCGCTGTTTTGTCAACCAGCGGCAGGACAATTGGGCCGAGTACCTTCCCCTGGCGGAGTTTGCTTTCAACAACTCCCAAAACACCTCCACCCAGATGACCCCGTTCCATGCCAACGTCGGCTACCATCCATGGCTTTTCCCGTTTTCCATCTCGGATTCCCCTGTTCCCGAGACCCAGGACTTCCTCTCGGAACTGCAGGCGGTGCAGCAACTGGTGAGGCGGCAGCTGATCCGGGCGAAAGAGGACTATAAACGGGTCGCCGACCGCTCTCGACGGGCAACGCCACCGCTGGACGTCGGAGATCGGGTGTGGCTTTCCACGAAACACCTCCCCACGGACCGGCCGGTGAAGAAACTGGACCATCGTTTTATCGGTCCCTTCCCCGTCGAGGCAGTCATCAGCCTGGTGGCCTACCGGTTGACCCTACCACGCTCCATGCGGATCCACCCCGTGTTCCATCGGTCCCTCCTTGTCCCTGAGGCCCCAGCGAGCCATCTCCGATGCCTGCCGACGCCTGCCCCCCCAGCTGCAGCCGATGAGGAGGACACCTCGACGTACGAGGTGGACAGTATCCGGGACTCCCATTGGCTGAAGGGGCGCTTCCAATACCTCATCGCCTGGAAGGGATATGGCCCCGAGGATTTCAGCTGGGTGGACACGTCTTCCGTTCAGGCCCCTGACCTGGTACAGGCCTTTCACGATCAGTTCCCATCCCGACCACACCCCGACCGGCAGACCCGGGGGAAGGGCCCTGCGGTGGGGGATAGTGTTGTGGCTCCGTCTTGTGAGCCCCTCTTATCGGAGGAAGAAGGCTCCGAACATGAAGGAGAGGAGATGGCTAGGCCTCCCTCTCCAGGACCCTCCTCTTTGGCAATGCCTCAGGTGTCTTCCGACGGAGAAGAGATTGACCAGGAGCCAGGTGGTTCTGAGATTGGCCAGGAGCCAGGTGTGTCGGATAATGAGGACGAAAAGTTGTGGCTGGATCCACGCCAGCGTAGGAGCGACAAGCGTGTGCAGCAGAAAAAGAGACGTGCCAGAGATTAAGCTGAGTCACTGGACCACACCCCACAGGCTATAAAAGAGTGGTGGTGGCCATTTGGACCTCTGTGGCGGACAAAAGCTGAATCTCTGGCAAAGTAGTGTGCTGTGGTTTTAAACTGTGTGTATTGTTTTTGTTTCTGTGTGTTTGGAGTAAAAAGTCTTGGCAGGCAGCTACGGAGCTGCTGCCAAGTTTCTTATCTGTGAAGTGGTGTCTGGAGAAGTCTTTAAACCCTCGGCTGGCTGTTTGGGTGTGTGGGTCGGAACGGGGACAGAACAGGTACGTACGTCACCCGGAAACTGAACTTCGCAAAGAAGAGAGACCACCGGATCTGGCGTTGGTTCAATTTCTGAGCGGTTTGCAGGCTTTCCAAATTCTTATGGTCCGTCCGGACCTCGATTTGATGACGCGCCCCTTCCAGATGATGCCTCCAGGCCTCGAACGCCACTTTAATGGCCAGTAGTTCCTTCTCCCAGATGGTATTTTTGCGCCCCGCCGGATTCAATTTCCGTGAATAGTACGCACAAGGAAAGAGGGCACCGCCGGGCGTCGTTGCCTGGAGTAACACCGCCCCAATGGCAATGTCGGAGGCATCCGCCTCCACGACAAACGGCCGTTGCGGGTCAGGATACTTCAGGATGGGCTCCTTCATGAAGGCTTCCTTCAAAGCCTGGAAAGCCCGTTGTTCTGGAGCGTCCCACTGGAACTGAGTCTTTTTCTGCAGGAGCTGAGTAAGGGGGGCTGTCATGGTAGCAAACCCGGGGATGAAAGTCCGATAATAGTTGGCAAACCCAAGAAGTCGCTGGACATCCTTCACACGATGTGGGGGTTGCCAACTCTGCAGAGACTCGACCTTACTCGGCTCCATGGCGATGCCCTCAGGAGAAATGCGGTGACCCAGGAACTCAGTCGTCTGGTAGAACTGGCACTTCTCTAGTTTGGCATATAGCCTATGTTCTCGGAGCCGCTGCAGGACCTGACGGAGATGCTGATGGTGCACCTCTCATGATGGGGAGTAGATCAGGATGTCGTCCAAGTAGATCACGGCAAACTGATCTAACAAGTCCCGGAAGATGTTGTTCATAAAGTGCTGGAACACTGCAGGGGCATTGGTCAGGCCAAATGGCATCACCGTGTACTCGAAGTGCCCGTACCGAGTACCAAACGCCGTCTTCCACTCATCACCCGACCGAACTCTGACAAGGTTATAAGCTCCATGCAAGTCCAGTTTTGTGAAGATCTTTGCCTCACGGAGCCGGTCCAAGAGTTTGGGGATGAGGGGCAGCGGGTATCGGTTGCGCACCGTGATGGCATTTAATTTCCTATAATCACAGCAAAGCCGCAATTCCCCAGACTTCTTGACAAAGAGCACGGGTGCAGACACTGGCAAGGACGAGGGCCAAATAAAACCCCGAGCCAAATTCTTGTCCAAAATGTCCTGCAACGCAGCCAACTCGGGGTCCGACATGGAATACAAATGCCCCACTGGGAGGGGCGCGTCAGGGACTAAGTCAATGGGGCAGTCATAGGGCCTATGCGGGGGCAATTGGTCCGCCTCAGTCTCGCTGAAAACATCAGCATAATCCGCCAATTCAGAGGGTAAGGAGACCCCCATGGGCCCCTCTACCTGACCGGCACAGATGTGGCGGGTGTGGTCCATGCACTGTAAGCTTGGAAAGGTGACCAAGTTCTGTGACCAATAAATCTGTGGGTCATGCGCCTGGAGCCACGCCGGTCCCAAGACCACGGGGAAATGCACGTCTGATGTGATATAGAACTGGATGGCCACCTCATGTGAACTGATGGCCATACATAGCGGTTGCGTGGCGGCTGTCACTTGTCCTTACCGGAATGTGAGTTGACAAAGCACCCGAAGACGCTGTTTACTCATGAAAATGACGGTTTAATCAGGAACAAGCTTCTGATGTTAGCAAAGACCTTCAGCCTGAGGCTCTTTACAAATGAAGTTTACGCTGGGAGCTACTGCCTCCCAGCGTTATTTAAATACACTCCCAAGTTCACCCCACCCTCCACCAAGCAACATCACCACACCCCCGCCCTCCTACATCACACCCTCCTATTCCCCCAACCAGCATCTTTCAGTCAATTGCCCCATTAGTCTCTCCGTCTGGAACCTTCCTGCCGACGCCCTGTGCTGCTGGCGACGCCCTGTGCTCTCTGGGCTGCCTCCCCTCAGCTGATTGTTAATTACAGCTGCTTGTCGGCTTGCTGACTGCGATGCTGATTCTCCCCCTCCGTTAATTACAGCTGCTCGTCGGCTTGCAGACTGCGATGCTGGTTCTCCCCCTCCTTGTGTGTCAAGCCTGGGAGGGCTTGACAGGCGGCCCCCCCTACCAAGTATCCTCCTGGAAGTGGGTAAAACACAGTTAGTTCGTTGTTGTGGATGTCGGTCCACCTCCCCTCCCCCCTGGTTTCTGAGGATACTTGCGATGATATCTTTGTACCAATCGCGGGGCATTCATATCTGCCTCCCCCACCCATGATGCCTCGGATACTGGGTATCCCCTCCACTGCACTAGGTATTGTAACCGGGTTCTTCGATACCTTGAATCCAGTATC
>NW_015389714.1:232937-235733 GCF_001527695.2 Protobothrops mucrosquamatus | reverse complement strand
AATGGACCTAGGTATTTGCAAGACCGCCTCCTACCAAACACCTCCCTTCGACCAGTCCGCTCCCACAGAGAGGGCCTCCTTAGAGTGCCGTCGGCCAGACAATGCCGGCTGGTGACCCCCAGGGGGAGAGCCTTCTCTGTGGCAGCTCCTGCCCTCTGGAATGACCTACCCCCCGACCTACGTACAGTTGCGGACCTGCCCCTTTTTCGCTGAGCCCTGAAGGCCCATCTATTCCGTGCGGCCAGCCTGGCGTAGTTTGATTATGTTTCAGTGGGGGTTTTTGTATGGGTGTGTTTTTAGAACAGGCCTGTTACTTAATTCGATTTCAGAACAGAAACTATTTATTTATTATCGTGGTTTTTAGTATTGCCTGTTCACCGCCCTGAGTCCCGTAAGGGAGATAGGGCGGTATATAAATTTAATAAATAAATAAAATATGGCCTATCATTTGGCTCAGGAATAGGGCCAGTTGATCTGCATTTCCATCAAAGGTGATATTAAGGGGTGGAGGACCCCATATCGGCCCCTGGCTTCAGGGCCCTGCACCCCATCCTGGTCCCAATGGGGGACCTATCAAAGCCCTAGTTCCTGGGACTACCGTCTCCTTGCCCCTGGCCATCTGAGCCTCACTTCCTGATCCGGATCCTCTAGAGGGAGCTGTCAGTAAAGTAGGTGAAGGCCTCCCCGTATCTCCCACCTGTGGTCTATTCATGCCCTGGCTTCCGGATCTTCCCTGATACACATCGCTACCCCGGTTGGACTCCAACTTTAATTTCGGACTTGCCAGTCGGAACCTTGCCGGTGCAGACTGGGTTGACGAGGCCCCACCCTGCGACCAGGATGTTGGGTCTGGTCCCTGATCCCATCTTTGCCAGGAAGAAGAGGGGTCTTGATATCCCCCTTCCCCGAATTGTTCTCGTAGTAGGTCCATAGTAGTTTGGCCGGGGGCGGTAGTATAGCTCCAGTCCTCTTCATCCTCCTCTGTTACACGCCGCTCTCGCCATTGGTACGGGCCTCGGCCTCCCTCTTTAGGACCCAGTCCATGTCCATCTGGCATGCCAGTGATTGCAGGGCTACGCCACCACTCGCCAGTCAGGGCGTTTCCACTAGTTGTCATTAGGGTGGTTCCACCAGTTGTCATCCCCTGGGGACCCANTAATTAAACACCTAGTACACCCTGTATCTAGTAGGGCGTTGTATCGACTCCTACACCCTGACCCTGGATTAGAGATTGTTATTGGTAATACAAATGGATGAATAGGTTCACTTACCATGGGATCTTCTACCGCTTCGGCTTCCTTGTCGCATATTATCAGCTGGGTTCCTATTCCGCTTGTTTCCTCCTCAGGGGTCGTTCCATCCCCTCGGGGTTTGGGGCCCGAGGTCTTTTGTTGAACTGCTCGAGACCTTTCTTGGGGTTTCTTCGGTATACCCCTAGTAGATAATTCTGGTTTCCCTTTGGGGAGTGGTTCAGGACATTCAGCAGCATGATGTCCCGGTTGATTGCACCGGAAGCAACGAAAGGTTGGACGCCAATTTCCTATGGATGGACTAGGCGTTGGGCCTGGGGTCGTTCGATATTCCTTCGTGGACCCATGGGTCCCTCAACCCTTGTACGAAATTCTCGTAGTCCAGCATCCAAATCTACGACCACTCGGAACCACTCTTGGATCTTACTTGGAATACCCCGATAAATACACACCTGTCTCAGTTCTTTATCCAAACCCGTTTTGAATTGATGAATTAACAAGCATTCAGGCCATGTTCTTAGCTTACTGGCCACTCGTCGAAAGTCTTTAACATATTCTGCCGCTGGCCTACCCCTCTGTCTGATCCCTAGCACTTCGTTCTCAGCTCGCTTGACCCTTGATACATCTTCAAAACGGCCCCGAAGGGCCCCTAAGAATGTCCCTATATGGGCCAACTCTCTGGCATGATCACTGTGGAGATCAGCCACCCACTCCATGGCCTCTCCACGTAGGGCTGCTGTTACTGCCCCCACCATCGCCCATTGGGAAGGGTACATGTGGCCATATCTATCCAGTCACAGGCCTTATGGAAAGGCCTGTGACTGAGAAATGCAAGCCTGGCTGCAGAAGAGGCCTCAGAAGAAGAAGTGGGCTAGCGAGGAGAGGCCTGGCTGTGAGAAGTTCCAACTGTTCTAAATCCTGTGGAGAGCTGACTAGCTGTCATCAAACCATGAAGTGAGTCAGCGTGAAGAAGTGAGTCAGCGTGGAGAGGCCAGGCTGCAAAAGAACAAGCTACAAGTTGCCTCAGGAAAGGAAAGGAGAAATTTAAAGGGACACAAACCCTTACAGGCTGTTGGGACGTGGATGGCTTCGGGGATTGCTTTTGCCTTGCTTTGAGGACTGTTCTTGGCCTGCCCTGGCCCTGGGGACTCCCCCTTCAGACCTGCCTTGCCTTGGACTCTGTCCTGTTTTGCTGGACGTCGAGTGGAGCAGGCGGGACGAAAGGAAGTTGCTGTTACTGGAGACTGGCTGGCATCGCTTTAGGCGGGCTGCTGCTGCTAGAGACTGACTATCATTGCTCTGGCTGCTGTTGCTGGGGACGGACTGCCATTGTTGTACACTGGCTGATGTTGCCAGGAACTGTCTGCCATTGTCCCCTGTGAGTTTTTGCTACCTGAGATTGACTATCATCATTCCACTCTGGTTTGCCAACGTCGTCAGGGTGGAATGCCGGAGGTTCGGAGATTTGCTTATGGGACCAGCTGTTTTTGCGCTCTGTTCATGGATGGAGCAGTCGCGGTCCTGGAGGGGATCCAGAGAGGCCACT
>NW_015389714.1:227592-229235 GCF_001527695.2 Protobothrops mucrosquamatus | reverse complement strand
CTCCTTCCACTTGTATTTCCTCAGTCTCTGGTCCAACAGGAGCCACGTCCTGAGTACCCTCTGCCATGGTTCAAAGCAAACAAACTAACCAGGCTTTTATCAGAAAAGAAAATAAAGTAGGGAGCGTAAACTTTCTGTCACTTGTCCTTACCGGAACGTGAGTTGACAAAGCACCCGAAGACGCTGTTTACTCATGAAAATGACGGTTTAATCAGGAACAAGCTTCTGACGTTAGCAAAGACCTTCAGCCTGAGGCTCTTTACAAATAAAGTTTACGCTGGGAGCTACTGCCTCCCAGCGTTATTTAAATACACTCTCAAGTTCACCCCACCCTCCACCAAGCAACATCACCACACCCCCGCCCTCCTACATCACACCCTCCTATTCCCCCAACCAGCATCTTTCAGTCAATTGCCCCATTAGTCTCTCCGTCTGGAACCTTCCTGCCGACGCCCTGTGCTTCTGCTGGCGACGCCCTGTGCTCTCTGGGCTGCCTCCCCTCAGCTGATTGTTAATTACAGCTGCTCGTCGGCTTGCTGACTGCGATGCTGATTCTCCCCCTCCGTTAATTACAGCTGCTCGTCGGCTTGCAGATTGCGATGCTGGTTCTCTCCCTCCTTGTGTGTCAAGCCCGGGAGGGCTTGACAGCGGCCTTAATTGGCCCAGACAGGAGCACTCGACCATCAATGGTCTCCACTAACATCGGCGGATCCACCGGGCATTGGGGAATCGCCCATTTAGCCACAAATGCTGCGTCCATAAAGTTCGTCGTGGCCCCAGAGTCAATCAACGCATGGACGGGAATCCCCTTGGGCAACCTAGGGAGAATCAGGTGCGCCTCCGATATCAGATGCCTTGGGGGTCCGTGGGCAGCATCTGAAGGGTGTCGCTTGGTGTTGCGGGAAGCCCGACCCAAAAGGCCTTTCAGGTTGGGCGTGTGCCGTTTCCCGACAGGGGAGCAGATGGCAGTCTCGGGACAGGCTCAGTCACAGACGCCCCTCGTCGCTTCTTGGGGCAGAAAGCAGCCAAATGCCCAGGGTCCCCACAGTAAAAACACAACCCCCCCCCGAACGTCACCTGTTCATCTCTGCCACCGATAGGTGAGGTCTGGCAGCACCTAGCTCCATTGGCTCCTCCCTCTGGACTGGGGTCTCACACACAACGGGGGCAGTACGGGTCTCTGGTGTGGCATGGCGACTCCTTCGCTGCTGCAGCCGGGCGTCGATCCGCAGACAGAGATGAATGCACCCATTAAGGTCCGGGGGAACATCAACATGGGCCAGCTCATCCAGCATCTCCTCCGACAATCCATCCTGGAAAGCGTCCACTAGCGCAGCCTCATTCCAGGCTGAATCCTGGCTAAGCAGCCGAAATTCGCTGATATAGCCCTGCAGGGGGCGTCAGCCTTGCCTCAGAGCTTTCAAATGCTGGGTAGCTGTCTGGATCTTGATGGGGTCCTCATACATCATCCGCATGTAATCACAAAACCCCACAAAGTTGTCCATCAATGGACTAGGTTGGGCTAGCAGGGGTGTGCCCCAACGAGCTGCAGAACCAGAGAGCAGGCTTATCATAAACCCCACTTTATCCCGGTCAGTGGGGAAATCATCTGCTCTCACACTGATATACAGGTGGCATTGTCC
>NW_015389714.1:222404-225842 GCF_001527695.2 Protobothrops mucrosquamatus | reverse complement strand
CTCTGTGGGAGCGTACCGGTCTGTGGGAGGGAATCTGTGGCAGAAGGCGGTCTCGTAGATATCCAGGTCCTATGCCATGGAGCGCTTTAAAGGTGGTAACTAACACCTTAAAGCATACCCGGAAGGCCACTGGTAGCCAGTGCAGCTCGCGCAGCAGCGGCGTTACGTGGGAGCGACGCGTCGCTCCCAACACCGCCCGCGCGGCCGCATTCTGGACCAGCTGAAGCCTCCGGATGCTCCTCATAGGGAGCCACATGTAAAGAGCATTACAGTAGTCCAGGCGGGAGGTGACGAGGGCCTGAGTGACTGTGCGCAAAGCATCCCGGTCCAGAAAAGGGCGCAACTGGTAAATCAGGCAAACCTGATAAAACGCCCCCCTGGTTCCCGCCCCCACTACAATTAGCTAGGGCTCGCGTACCACCAGCCAGGTGCTAAAGCAGGGCTTTTCAACCTTTTTACTGATTGTACCACTTTTAGTGATGTGTTCAGTTCAGAGCTTGGCTTGTGCAAGGGGCCTCCCATTGCTTTGTGTTTAGACCCAGCCATCACACCCATCAGGATTAAGCCTCGAAGGGTGCCTTTTGCCCTAAAAAACAAAATAGATGCAGAACTGGACAAGCTGCTCCAGCAGGGCATCTTAGAACCCGTGGACTGCAGTCCACGGGAAACCCCCATAGTCATGCCACTGAAAGCCAATGGTGAAGTCCGGATCTGTGCGGACTATAAATGTACACTTAACAAAGCATTGCAGCAGCATGCCTGCCCGGTGCCTGTGGTGAGCCACATTCTGGCCTCCCTCAAAGGGGGGCGAATCATTGCAAAGCTTGATTTGGCTCAGGCCTATCAACAGTTACCAGTTGATGAGGCAACAGCTGAGGCCCAAACAATTGTGACACACCGGGGAGCCTTTAAGATAAAAAGGCTGCAGTTTGGGGTTAACGTAGCCCCAGGCATTTTCCAAAGTGTTATGGAGCGAATGCTCCGTGGCATTCCTGGGGTCTGCCCTTACTTTGATGACGTCTTCATTGCTGGGGAGTCATCTGTGAATCTAGCTGAAAGGCTGAGGGCTGTCTTGCTGCGGTTCCACCAAGCGGGGCTGAAGCTGAAGCAAGATAAGTGTAAAATTGGAGTCACTTCCACTGAGTTTCTGGGCTTCCGTATTGATGCTGAAGGCATCCATCCTGCTGAATCCAAGCTCAAAGCAATTCAGCAGGCCCCAAGTCCCAAGTCCAAAAGTGAACTTCAGGCTTTTCTGGGACTGTTAAATTTCTACCACTCATTCCTACTTCACAAGGCTGCAGTGGCTGAGCCGTTACACTGGCTCTTGGACAAACAGGCTCCATGGAAGTGGACAAAGGTCCATGAAAGGAGTTTCACAGAGGTCAAGGCCTTGCTCTCTTCAAATGCAGTTTTAGCGCATTTCAATGAGCAATTGCCTGTGTGCATAGCCTGTGATGCATCCCCTTATGGGGTTGGGGCTGTGCTTAGTCACCTTAAGGCTGATGGGACACAAGTCCCTGTGGCCTACTATTCCAGGACTCTTTCATCTGCTGAGCGTAATTACGCGCAGATTGACAGAGAAGCCTTGGCCATAGTGGCTGGCATAAAGAAATTCCATGACTTCTTATATGGCCGCCACTTCACGGTCTACACAGACCATAAGCCTCTGCTGGGTTTGTTTACAACAAACAAACAAACCCCTCACATAATATCTCCTAGAATGCTGAGATGGTCAATTTTCCTGTCAGCATATGACTACATTCTGGTACACAAACCAGGCAAAGAAATGGGCCATGCAGATGGCCTCAGCAGATTACCCCTACAGCAGGGAGAGGCAGATCCTGCTCCTGCTCTTCACATTCTCTCCATTCAGGAATTGCCTGAGTCTCCCCTCAATGCTAGGGACGTGGCTGCTGAAACTGCCACTGATCACACGCTAACACGTGTGCTGACATGGGTGCTGTCAGGATGGCCTGACACGTGTCCTGGTGCAGAATTCCAGAGCTTCTGGCAAAGGAAGCATGAGCTTTCCACATTCAAAGGGTGTGTCCTATGGGGTAGCAGGGTAGTAATCCCAGCCTCATTGAGGACTAGAGTCTTGCTCTCTCTACATGAGGGATATCCCGGAATTGTCTGGACGAAGGCGCTCATGCGCAGCCATCTTTGGTGGCCTGGGCTCGATAAAGAGATTGAGGCCCAGGTCCACGGGTGTACTGTTTGCCAACAGTCCAGGCCTGAAATGCCCCAGGCCCCTGTACATAGGTGGGAAAAGACAGATGCCCCTTGGTCGAGGGTTCATATCGACTACGCTGGGCCCTTTCAGGGGCAATTCTTCCTTCTCCTCGTGGACAGCCATTCCAAGTGGCTAGAGGTCGTTCCTGTTTCCTCCACTACTACTGCTAGGACCATCCAGGTGCTGAGAGGGATCTTCGCCTCCCATGGGCTTCCGGACATCCTTGACTCCGACAACGGACCCCAATTCACTTCTTCTGAGTTTCAGGCTTTTCTACAGGCCAACTTGATCCAGCACGCCACTTCAGCACCGTTCCATCCAGCTTCCAACGGCCAGGCTGAGAGGATGGTGCACACTACCAAAGATGCTTTCAAAAGACTCACTCATGGCAGCTGGCATCACAGGTTAGCTGACTTTCTTCTTTGCCAATGCACCACACCTTGCACAGCCACTGGGAAGAGCCCAGCAGAACTCTGCTGGGGTCGCCGCCTCATCATGAAACTGGACAGGTTGCACCCAGACCGGGTGGCTTCACAGGTGTCACAGCCGCGGGCACCTAGGAGACTACAGGTGGGCGATCCGGTCTGGGCAAGGAACTATGGACCTGGACATCTCTGGGTAACAGCAGTGGTATGCAAGGTCTCTGGGCCGCTGTCCTACGAAGTGGCTTTGGATGATTGTTGTGTGATCCGACGTCACATTGACCAACTGCGCTGGAGGCTTCCCAGCCACACTTCCGCTCCTGGCTCTGCTCTCAGGGGAGAGGAGGACCACAATTACAATTGTGGACCACAGTCATTCCGCCACAGCGGACCTTCACATGCTGCAGCACATGTTCCAGACGGGGGTTGTGCCATGGAGGCGGCTCCTGACTCTGGCACAGGCACCGGGTCAATGGGACATTGCTGTCAATCGGCTTCTCAGGCCACTCCACCTGCTGGTCTTGGGCTCGAGGGACAGTGCTCCCAAGATGGGTCCATTGTGGGCTTGGGGAATTCCACCCCACCACTGGACTTATTTATTTATTTATTTATTTATTTTATTTGATTTATATCCCGCCCTTCTCCCAACGGGACTCAGGGCGGCTCACAACATATTAAAAAACATAAACACATTTACAACCCCACCCAAGTAAAACCAATTAAAACCGAATATTTAAAGCTGTGCTATTTAAAATTACTCTTAAGATAAACCCGATTTAAAAT
>NW_015389714.1:211865-219453 GCF_001527695.2 Protobothrops mucrosquamatus | reverse complement strand
CAAGAGGGCAGAAAGGGCCGCCAAAAGGGCTGCTGAAGAGGCCATCGAGGCCGCCGATAACGCCGGAAAGGCCGCTGGAGAGGCCGCCGAGGTCGCCGAGGAGGCCTCTGAAGCCAGGAGGGCCGCCAAAAGGGCCGCTAAAAGGGCCACCGAGGCCACCGAAGAGGCCGCTAAACAGGCCGCCAAGGCCATCGCGGCCACCGGAACGGCCACCGAGGCCCAGAAGACCGCCAAAAGGGCCGCTGGAGGGGCCACCGAGGCCACCGGGGCTGCTGGAAAAGCCATCAAAAGGCCGCCGAGGCCGCCGGAAGGGCCGAAATGGCTGCTAAAAGGGCCGTTGGAGGGGCCGCCGAGGCCGCTGGCAAGGTTCCTAGAGAGGCCGCTGAGGCCGCCGGAGAGGCCACCAAGTCCGAGAGGACCGCCAAAAGGGCCGCTGGAAGGACCGCCGAGGCCGCCAAAGATGCCTCCGAGGCCAAAAGGGCCGCCCAGAAAAGGCCGCCCAGGCCGCCACTCCCCCAAGGAACTCTGGTTTGGGTTCAGAGGATCCAGGCAGTCAGCAGCGTGGGGGGTTGCCTGGGTCTATGGGGCACCAAAGTCCTGGTCTGCCTAGCCTGGCAGGCGAGCTGGCAGGCCAGGCATACACACTGGCTCCAACAAGGTCAGAGCAGGCCAAGGGTCCACCCAAACACTTAAACGACTATGTGAGGTTCCTGTCAAGTATGGGGGAAGCCTAGTAGTTCTCTATCAATCAGAACACACTCAAAAGAAGGGTGTTATACTTTTTGGTACTATAAAGCAGGGCTTTTCAACCTTTTCACCCATTGTACCACTTTTAAGATATGGCAACATCCGAGTACCACCAGTCGCCTAGCAAGGTGTCAAAAACTTGATGACACCCCCCCCAAAAAAGGAAAAAAGTGATAAAGTACAGGTAGTCCTTGACTTACAACAGTTCACTTAGTGACTGCTTGAAGTTACAATGGCACTGAAAAAAGTGTCCCCCAAGCCACAGCCAAGCAAGACACCTGCCTGCCCACCTGACTGCACTCTTCGTCTTGTCCGATGTTTTCATTGTTGTGAGCATTTCTGTTGGAAAAGAGCTGATGTAGTTCCCATCTTCAAAAAAGGAAAAAAAATAAAGTCATAACCAAAAGCCAACATGGGTTTGTCAAAAACAGATCATGCCAGACAAATCTTTTTGCATTCTTTGACCAGGTGACAAAATTAGTGGACCAGAGGAATGCCATGGATATAATTTACTTGGACTACAGTAAGGCATTTGATAAAGTAGACCATAACCTACTACTTGATAAGATGGATTTGTAGCTGGCTGACCAGCTGTACTCAGCGTGTGGTCCTCAATGGAACTGCATCTACATGGAGGGAAGTGTGCAGTGGGCTGCCCCAGGGCTCTGTTTTAGGCCCATTGCTCTTCAACATCTTCATCAATGATTTGGATGAAGGGATAGTTGGGGAACTCATCAAATTTGCAGACAACACCAAGCTGGAAGGAATAGCCAACACTCCAGAAGACAGGCTTAAGATACAGGAGCATCTTGTCAGACTTGAACATTGGGCACTATCTAACAAAATGAAATTCAATGGTGAAAAAAGTAAGATTCTACATTTAGGCAAGAAAACCCAAATGCACAGGTATAGTATAGGTGGTACCTTGCTCAATAGTAGTAACTGTGAGAGGAATCTTGGAGCAGCTGCCAAAAAAGCCAACACAGTGCTAGGCTGCATTAACAGAAAGATAGAATCAAGATCTTGTGAAGTGTTAATACCACTTTGGTAAGGCCAAACTTGGAATACTGCATCCAGTTTGGGTCACCACAATGTAAAAAAGATGTTGAGACTCTAGAAAGAGTACAGAGAAGAGCAACGAAGATGATTAGGGGACTGGAGGCTAAAACATATAAGGAACGGTTGCTGGAATTGGGTATGTCTAGTTTAATGAAGAGAAGGACTAGGGGTGACATGATAGCAGTGTTCCAATATCTCAGAGGTTGTCATAAAGAAGAGGGAGTCAAGTTATTCTCCAAAGCACCTGAAGGCAGGTGTCAGAATCCAGTTATATTTCATTTCTATCTATCTTCTCTGATATAAAACCAATTCTTACTCTCTCCTGGATCCTGTCATACTACTAAGGGGGAGTGGGGTATGCATGGGGTTTTTTATTACTTTCATTTCCTCTATTCACTACAAAGTAACCTTTTGTTGATTCGCTTCGGGTCTGCTAACCATAACAATGTAGCCATTTGCCTTTCATCCGATGCCCCTCTGAACTTCTCCTCCTTAGCAGCCAGCGAGAGAAAGTCAGGGGGGGGGGGAAGATGCAACATCTGGGATCTGTATGAGGAGATGTTGAATGATCGTGCCAACAGAGCCGGATTGATGTTATCTCTCCTGGAGTTAACACCTAGAAATCTGCCGGTTTGAATCGCCCGGAAGAACTGCGGGGTGCGGGGCTGTTTAGGGACACTTTAAAACATCGAATTGTAAGGGAATCCCTCAGATCCTGTCTATCATGCCTGCTATCAATTTCTTTTAATAAAAGTTCCTGTTGGAAGAAACCGTTTCCAAGAGTTCTGCTTTCTTAAGATGTGGATTGAAGTGGATCCTTATATTAGATAGGATCTGCAGTAATAGTCAACCTGGAAGGGAGAACCTTGCCTTGAGACTTTGCAAAAAATACAATGTCAGACGATGAGGCAGGGAAGGGAGAAACCCCCATGGAGAGGGAGACTTTCCCTCCGACCAAAAACCTGCCAGCTGTCGGGATCTGAAATGTCATACTCCTCAGGAGAAGAGGTGGTGGAGACGCGTAACCACAAACCTCGGTGGTCAATGGGCATTGGAAAGAAAGGCGAGTGGGAAAAGAGATCAAGAAAAGTGACCCTGAGACGAGGGGGCCAACCAACCAGAATGGAAGCAGGAGATGGAGAAATCCCTGCACGTGAGCGAAGAGGAAGGATGTTGGGCACAGCACTCGAATTGGATCCTAGAGAAAGCTATCGACCTGATGAAAAGAACACTCGGCTGCCTAGGGGAGGAGAATTCTGAGCCCCGCGGCTGCAGCAACACCTGGAGCTGCAGCTGGAGAGACACTGAGGAAGAATTGGAACCTGCAGTCCCGGGGACGTCCGCTGATCCAGTAGCGACGACTTCAGCAGCCCCCACTCCCTGCTGACCCGCAGATGGCGATCCGGATGGAAGACAATATCACCAACGGCGAAGGCACCGATCCATTCAAAGACTCCTGCTGTTGGACGCAAAATTCAAGGAGGAGCTGACACGCTTGTGGTTTTTCCTAACCCAAGTCCTCAGCTACATGGAGGAATACGGGCGGCACATCCCTAGTGACAAAGCCCGTATCCGTATCGTGCAATCCACTCTGGATGGACCGGCCTCAGATTGGGTGGTGAACTTGCACAATTCCGATGCCCCAGAGCTCAACGACCTCAACCGTTTCATGTCCTCTCTGAGAAGGCGATTTGAGGACCCCATGGCTGATCGCAAAACCCGCAAAAGAATCAAAACGGTGAGGCAAGGCAGACGCCTGGTAGCCAAATATACGCAAGAATTCCGGGCCATTGCCAGCAAGCTGAACTGGCTGGAAGACATCCTCCATAGCCATTTCAAAGATGGCCTAAATTACGACCTGTATGATGCTTGCCTGCCCCGCGGAGACCCACACCAACTCGACGAATGGTACGTCATGACAGAGGAAGCAGAGATCGACCTACTGAAGAGGCACCGCCGAGGAAAACCATGGGGCCGATCGACGCCTGAGCTGACGCGCGAGCCAGCGAAGCCACCAGCTATGGCCAAGAAGCCAACGGGCTGTTTCAAATGTGGGAGAGAGGGGCATCAGGCTGTAGAATGCCGCTCGAAAGCCCCCCAGCACAACCCAGACAGATCACCGGCCAGTAAATCCGGGAAGTCCCCAGCTAAGCCAAAAGAACCCACCATGAGAGTGATAGAGGCTGTGGAATCCCCAACCTCTGCCCAATGTGGGGAAGGAACTCCAGCCTACACTGCAGGGCCGGTGGATGCCTCAGACGACAGCTTGGAGGGCAAACCCCTGGTAAGTGGACCCATCGCACCCATCCTCAAGACAGTGACTATATTAATTCCCTCCATGCCTGAAGCTGTCAAGGTGAAAGCCTTAATAGACTCTGGCTGCACCCGCTGCCTCATTAGCCCAATGCTAATTGGGAATCTGGGCATTCTAGTGAGGAGGCTAGAACAACCAATCTCATTTGACTAGTTAGATGGGTCCATAGCAGGGGGGGTGCCAGCTACCCTAGCCACTTTACCAGTCCACCTATCCCTGGGAAACCATGAGGAAGACATATCGTTTGTAGTGACCCCAGGCATGGAATGCCCAGTGATCCTAGGGCTGGAATGGTTAAAGAAATGGAAGCCCTGGGTAAATTGGAGGACGTCAGAAATCAATTTCCCGAAGGGGGACCCTACGGACTTAAAACTTCCAAGGGGATCTACCAAAATTAAGAACGGAAAAAGCATCCATGGGAGAAGAAAAGGGGCTGCCCGAAATACCAGAGGAATACAGACTTGTTGCTGAAGTTTTCAGTGAGGAGAGGGCGGATGAGCTCCCCCCCCCCACCGACCCACGGACTGTGCCATAGAATTCAAGCCCGGGGCAAAACTCCCGAAGCCCAGACTATACTCCATGAGCCCAAAGGAGAAGGAGGAAATGGAAAGATTCATAAAGAAAAACCTAGAAAGGGGGTTCATCGAACATGCCAAGCCTAAAGTGGCCGCCCTGGTCCTCTTTAGAGAGAAGAAGGACGGCTCTTTACACTTATGCGTGGACTACCGCCTATTGAATACAATCAGTGAAAGCAACCTATACCCCCTACCCCTCATGAAGGACATGTTATCACACCTCTCAAAAGGAAGAATTTTTACTAAACTAGATCTAAGGGAAGCGTATTACCGTGTTAGAATTAAGGAAGGGGATGAATGGAAAACCACATTTAATTGCCCAATGGGGTGCTACCAATTCAAAGTTTTGCCATTTGGATTACAAGGGGCCCCCGCAGTATTTATGCAATTAATCAATGAGGTACTAAGGAAGCACCTATTTAAGGGGGTCCTGGTTTATTTAGACGACATCCTTATCTTCACCAAATCCAAAGAGGAGCATGTCAACCTAGTCAGAGCGGTTTTAAAGAAACTGCAAGCTGCCCACCTATATGCCAAATTATCGAAATGCGAATTCCACCAGGAAAGAATAGACTACCTGTGTTATTGCATATCCCCACAGGGCATTGAAATGGACCCAGAGAAGGTCAGAGCAGTATTAGAATGGGCACCACCTCACACAAGAAAGCAGCTGCAAAGTTTCCTGGGCTTCGCAAACTTTTACCACCAATTCATTCCCTCATTTGCCCAGATAGCCCTGCCACTCACGCATTTACTAAAAACGAAGGGAGAATCCTCAGTGAAACCTAGCCAGCCACTAAAATGGACAATGGAATGCCAAGCAGCATTTGAGAGATTAAAGAGACTCTTTTCTGCCGAACCAGTACTGAGGCATCCAGACATGGATAAGCCCTTCATAATACAGGTGGATGAAAGTGATGTGGCAGTGGGGGCTGTACTATTACAAGAAAACAATGAAGGGGTATTGCAACTCTGCACGTATATGTCCAAGAAACTCACCGAAACGGAACAGCGCTGGCCCGTGTGGGAGAAAGAGGCATACGGGATACGTTGGTCATTACTTACGTGGTGACAATTCCTTGAAGGTAATAAAATACCTTTTCAGGTGTGGACAGACCACAAAAACCTGGAATTCCACTTTACGCTCAAGCACTTGCCGGGGGGAAAGAACTTCCTGGCAGATGCACTGTCTCGCATGTCCCAATATAACAGCATGCGAGCCACCGATTCTAAACCACTTATGGCGGAATCACAACTGGCAGCGCCAGTAACTACCAGAGCTCAAGCTAAATTAAAACCACAGCTGGGTAGCCAAACTGGAATTGAATTCTGGAAAACTTTGGAAACAGATGAATGGTTCCAGAAAAATAGACACGTGTGCACAATTAAGGACAGACTGCCTTGGGTGGGGGAAAAGGTATATATACCAACCACCCAGAGGGTCACATTCATGCAGCTTTGCCATGACACAAAATCAGCAGGGCATTTTGGATTTGTAAAAACATTACACTTAATTAAAAGGCAATTTTGGTGGCCATCCATGAAAAAGGACATAGAAAGTTACGTGGCCAGCTGCCCAACGTGCGCAACTGCAAAGACATTGCAAGGGAAATCGCCCGGACTGTTACAAACAGTGGCAAATCCCTCAGCCCCCTGGAGGGAAATAGCCATAGATTTTATAGTGGAATTACCAGAAAGCAATGGTAATACTGTCATCTGGACAGTCACGGACTTGTTTTCCAAACAGGTGCACTTTATCCCTTGCCAAAAGATTTCCACCGCAAAAGCCTTAGTGAAACTTTTCGTGCAACATATTTACAGATTGGCATGGGGCACCCCAACGCATCCTATCTGATAGGGGAGTGCAATTTACGTCTGCATTTTGGAAGGAATTTTTGTCCCTTTTAGGGACCACTCAGGGACTGACATCTAGTCATCATCCTCAAGGGAATGGCCAATCAGAGAAATCTAACTCAGTACTTGAGCAATATTTAAGATGCTTTATTAATTTCCAGCAGTCGAATTGGACGGACCTACTCCCTTTCGCAGAAGTTGCCTACAATAATGCAGTCCACTCTAGCACAGGTTACACTCCTTTTCAAATAGCTACCAGTCAAAGTTTCAACCCCATGCCAGAACTAATCCCAAACGAACCGGCAATTCCATCACTGAAAGAATGGATAGAACAATTACAAAACACCTGGCCAATAGTTAGAAAAGCCCTAGATGAAGCTAGGGAAGCATACAAAGCACAAGGAGATAAAAAAAGAGTTGAACCCAAACCATTCATTATAGGAGAAATGGTATATTTGTCTACAAAATCCCTAAAATCCCTACAACCCCTACAATCCCCCCCCACCTCCAATCATGGTGGAAGGAGAACAACACTTCGAAATAAATGAAATCCTAGACTCTAGGAGATATCATGGGACAACTCAATACCTAGTAGCATGGAAACACCTCCCCTCCTCACAAAACGAGTGGGTCCATAAACGTCATGTCAGAGCCCCGAAGCTATTCAAGAAGTTTCATACAGAGTATCCTAACAAGCCAGACTAACTTTTATACCTGTTTTGTTTTCTTTACAGGTGGATCTCTCTTATTTTTAAGGGGGGCAGGATGTCAGAATCCAGTTATATTTCATTTCTATCTATCTTCTCTGATATAAAACCAATTCTTACTCTTTCCTGGATCCTGTCATACTACTAAGAGGGAGGGGGGTATGCATGGGGTTTTTTATTACTTTCACTTCCTCTATTCACTACAAAGTAACCTTTTGTTGATTCGCATCGGGTCTGCTAACCATAACAATGTAGCCATTTGCCTTTCATCCGATGCCCCTCTGAACTTCTCCTCCTTACCAGCCAGTGAGAGAAAGGCGGGGGGGGGGGGG
>NW_015389714.1:201276-211801 GCF_001527695.2 Protobothrops mucrosquamatus | reverse complement strand
AAAGTTCCTGTTGGAAGAAACCGTTTCCAAGAGTTCTGCTTTCTTAAGATGTGGATTGAAGTGGGTCCTTACAGCAGGACAAGAAGCAATGGATGGAAACTAATCAAAGAGAGAAGCAACCTAGAAGAAAGGAGAAATTTTCTGACAGAACAATTAATCAGTGGAACAAACTGCCTCCAGAAGTTGTGAATGCTCCAACCCTGGAAGTTTTTAAGAAGAGACTGGACCGCCATTTGTCTGAAATGATATAGGGTTTCCTGCCTGAGCAGGAGGTTGGAAGAGAAGACCTCCAAGGTCCCGTCCAACTCTATTATTATTATTATTATTATTATTATTATTATTATTATTATTATTATTATTATTATTATTATTATTATTATTATTATTATTATTATTATTATTATTATTATTATTATTATATTACTGTTGTTGTTGTTGCCTGCCTGCGTGCTTGGCCTGCTACCATAAACCTCACTTCTAGCTGACTGATTTATTTACCATAGTGAAGTGAAGGCATGGGAAGAGGCGGGCGGTGCAGATTCCCTGTACGTAAGACAGGTTTTTTTTTCCCCCGCTGCTGGATTTTCACTTTCATACTGTTTAACTTTCTTTAAAGTTTACTTGATGCAGAACGGGAAGGATCCCTATTCTGCATCAAGGAAACTTTAAAGAAAGTTATACAGTATGGCAGTAAAACTCCAGCAGCAGGGGAAAAAACCTGGTTTTTTGAAACACCAGACTAGCGTGCATTCATGTGCCTCTATTGCTTGCTGCCAAGCCAGATTGGAGCCATCAGGCCCGCTCCTTCCAGCCCATTTTGGAGCTGGTCCAAAAGTGAAGGGAATGGTTCTCACCCCACCCGATTGCTGTGGGGCTTCGTTTCCAAAGACCCTCTGCTCCAGACAAACTGAGATCTGGGACTGAAAAAGCAGCAACGGAAGTGAAGTGCTGTTCAAAGGAGGAGGAAGAAGCAGAAAGTGGGAGAAGCCACTACTGAACAGGTGAGGCGCGACAGGTGTCGGGGCATGGTAGGCCTGGCTGCGGGGGCCCTTCGGCATGGTAAGCGGTTGCAGGGCATGAGGGACAGCTCCCCCCTCCTCCTCTGCCATGCCTTGTGGCAGCAGCACTGGCACAAAACAGAAGAAGTGGGGTGGCGGCTATGTGGCTCCTGGACGGGGCTGTCAGTACTGCCGCCACGAGGCGAGGTAGGTATCAGGAAAAAAGTAAGGCATCCCCCGAAAATGAGAATTGATGCCTCTCTTGGAGGAAAAAAATAATAAGAACGGGTCTTATTTTCGGGGAAACACGGTAATACGTCTTCTTGTTATGGGAAAAGTCCACTTCTCCAACACCTGCGTTAGTGACCTTGGCATTCTTGCAGGCTCTCAAAGATGCCTCAGTTTCCTAGATACCATCCCTCCCACCTTTGCACTCCATTCCACAATCTCTACTCTGTTTTTTGTCAAACTATGAGTGAGGGAGAAAATGTAGGTAAAAGGGTGAATCAGTCTTGACATGCTGACCACCCTGGAAGAAAGGTAGACCTGGAACAAAAATAAACATACATACACATTGTTACATACAACCCAATTACTGCTACATTCCTTAATGGGGCCATTGAGGACACCTAATGTGAAATTTCTTAACTAACCTTGCTGCCCTCATATCAGGGGCAGCCACCCACTCAGCGTCTGCTAACAGGTAGCCTTTCCACAGTACTAGATACTGTAATTTCCCCTTGTGATATCTGGAGTTGAGAATCTTTTTGATCTCATAGTGCAGGGCTTTTCAACCGGTGGTATGCTACCACTTGTGGTACATTAATGAGTGGCAGGTGGTATGCAGCCCTGCCTAGCCAAGTGTAGTGGGGGAGGGAAAGAGCCAGCACAGGCAAGGACTTACAGTGAGAGAGTCCTCTGGAGCTGAAAAGGCCCCAGGCTCACTTCTGGCTCACCCTCCCCCATGAGAAAGGAGGAGGGGGGTGGAGACAGGAGAGCCTATAAAAGGAGGCAGTTTGGGCAGGAGAGGGAGAGAGAGAAAAAGCAGCAGCCTTGGGAGGAGGCAGAGTCAGCTGCACCGGAGGGTGGGGGGGAGAGGAGATCAAGCAGGCTGGCTATGAGCCGATCTACAACTGCTGTGGCAGCCACCTGTGCTGGCAGCAGCAAACAGGCAAGAAATGCAGCAGGGGAGGGGTCACCCTCCAAGAGGAATGAAAAAAGGCAGCAATGGCTGGAGGTGAGGCACGGAGGAGGGAAGGAGATGGAGAGTGGAAGGATTCTTATGTGCTTTTGTGACTTTGAAGTTCTGGGATTTGTGCAATGAGGGCTTTGTGTTCAATTCCTCACAAACCGTTAAAGATAAACCGACTACCACAATCGAAGATAACGAGACGACATGTTAGCTGTAAGTTTTGCTGCAAGGGATTTTGAAGTATTTTTCTCCTGAATGGATTTTGCCTGTAGCATTCCTTTACTTATGAATGGAGCCATTTGGGGAGGTTGCCTTAGCCGGCAGCCAGTACTTACATTTTTTTTCTTCCTTAAGTGCCGGCTGCACTCCTTACTTTCCTTTCTAGCCAGTAGCTAATGTTTAAAGGGAAATGTGCCTTTTTAAGCTAGTTCACTCAGCACCTTGTCTTTTCTGTCTCTGGAGGCCTTTCCTTGTTTGATCAATATATGGAAGAGGGAAAATATGGGGGGGGGGGTGTTTCAAATTCTTCCTTCAGAAGGAGATGGGAATGAGAAAAAGGGAGGCAGGGAAGGGAGGGAGGAAAGGAAGTCCCGCCTTAGCACTTGGCCACCAGCAGCTCTGCCATTGACTTTGCTTGTCAAAAGGTTGCAGAGGGGATCACATGACCCTGGAATACTGTGACCATTATAAATATGAATCAGTTGCCAAGCATCCAAATATAAATCACATGACCCTGGGCATGCTGCAATGGTCATAAGTGTGAAAAATGGTCATAAGTCATTTCAGTGCAATTGCAACTTTGAACAGGTTTTTTTTTTGGTCAAGTTTTTGACACCTTGCTAGGTGGTACTCGAATATTGCCATATCCTAAAAGTGGTACAATTGGTAAAAAGGTCTAAAAGTCCTGGTGTAGAGAGAGCCTCCTCTCTGCCGTCCGGTTTTCCTTCGCCGAAAGATGCTGGAAAGGGTCAAAAGTCGCCCTGGAGGGGCGACCACCACTGAGGAGGACCCTCGCTTGAGCATGGAAGGGCAGCAGCCCTTCCACTTGAGCTGAGGCAGCTTCTTTGGATCGACAAAGAAAAGACCGGACATTAACATGGCCGATCACTTAGCCACACCAGCTGAAAGCCAAAAGCACTATTAAGCACAACAAAGCACCGTGGAAGATCTGGGTGAGACCCTTCCTTTCCTCTCTTCTACCCTACCTTCCTGTGAAAGCGGCGTTTATATACCTTGGGAATTTGAGCTTTGGAAAGTAAAGAAAAGAATAACTAATTTTTATAACCAAATAACTGGATTTCTATTTTTTGGATACTTTGGGGTCCTAAAAGTTCCTATTATAGAGACTTAGCATTTTATCTATCCATTAACTTTGAAAAATACCCTCTTGGGTTTTTTTCTTAAGTGCATAAAAGCATAATTGTTGTTTTGGAAAAAATTTTATAACCTACTGGGGACATCTTGTGGCGAAACCTGGCACAGCAACTGAATTTTTCTGACTGAAGCTTGTTGGCTCCCTTGATTTGTCCTTCACATTATCAAAAAAGATAAGAATTGGAAACAGCTGGGCGGTGAAAACAATTTCTAGAAACTGTGGAGGCGGACATTGGCTGACTCTTTCTAAACATAGCCTCCACTAAAAGACTATCTTTAACTACCACAGAAATGGAGGAATTCTACCCACAACTTAACTACAAACTTATACTTGAAAATATTATTGAAGCCACTGAGCTAATGAATTCCAGAGTGAAAGCCAAAGATGCTATCCCCAAACTACAAAGTGAACTTCAGACTCCAACTGACCAACTTCTAAATCAAAAAACAATAGAAGAGGAACAACCCATTATTAAAGAGGATTTTGTGCAACAATATATACAACCTATTGAGAACTTTGACGACCAAATACTGACTTTAACCAAAATACTGCAATTCTCAAAGCAACAGGAACTGAACAACAACTACAATATAGTGAGAACTTTGACAATCTATATAAATACCAGACAGTTCTGCATATTGTCAAAGCAAGAATATACAGTATTTGCAGCGTTGACACTATTGCTACAGCACACTGACTGTTGTTGTTTCTACTACCGTCTGGAGCCGGGTTTTTTCCTCCATCCCACTTGACTCTGAACGACCACTGAGGAATCCTTAATTACTGCTGCTACAACGGCCTTGGGCTGTTGGATATCATCATAGCATTGACTATCGGGGCTGGTTATTTTCGTTCCTGGAAGCCCCTCCTTGACGAAAAGAGCCTGCTACCTCCTAACTCTGCATGAGCTCCGGCTGGAAGAGACATCTTACCAACCCCTAGAGAACACAACTGCAGGGCTGGATGAAGGGGGACGGGGCTGGGAGGGCCTGGGTTTTGGCGGCCTCTGAGGAGGTAACGCTACATGTGGGGGCTCGTCCGGGATTTCCTGCCCGGCCCCTCCCCTTAGTAAGGAAGTGTTAGTCTTGTGTAGGGATATGAGCCAGGAGAACAATATGGACTCTAATGCGGCCACCAGGTGGTGAGAGGAGCAGAATAGTGAAGTGAGGACAAGCATAGTAATTAAGGTCCCTGGTGATGTTTGGTCAGAGGAGCAAATTTTACAGACATTAAGGGGCTTTGTCCCAGACCAGAGGGTATATGTGATAGATATGAGGGTGGATAAGGATCCCCCCCCCATTTGTATGTACTGTTGGAATGGAAAAAGAGCATCCCAGAGTGCTTTCAGGTTCAAAGTCTGCAACTGACAGAAGATGCCAGAGTGGGGGTGATTTTCCCTACTGTGTGGGGCATACCACACTGTGACCAAACCACTAGGCCAGAAGAAAGAGAAGTGTGTTTCCCTATCTACAGGGGTAGCGGAAGTAGGGGCTGCCCAAGTGGGGGGAAATTTGGCTTCTGTCCAAAATCTGACTGGGGGTTACTGTATAGGGGCCGGATATAGGAAATTACGTACTTTTTCGGGGATGCAACCGGTGCCAGAAGGAGAAGAGGAATACAAAGCCTGGATGGAGCAGGCAATACAAGCAGTTGAGGAGTGGGATATACCGGACACCCAGAAAAGACAATGGGTTAGAGAGAGTTTAAAGGGCCCTGCTGCAGAAGCCATTAGAAGTTTAACACTGGGTCAGGGACAGTTTACTGTGCGTGACTACCTCTCTTTGTTGCATGATGAGTTTGGGTCAGTTGAGATGGTATCTAGTCTACTGTTCCGGTTGGAACATATGTACCAGAAGAGGGGTGAGAAGCTGTCCGAGTATATAAGGTGCCTGAATAGATTATTATATCAGGTAGTGGAGAAGGGGGGATTGGATCCAGCTGGGGTGGAACAGGCCAGGATAGAACAACTCTCCTGGGGTGCTTTGGCTTCGGACCCTGTCTGGAGCCAAATAAAGGTCTAAGCTAGAGGGAATGCCTGGGGATATCATGAGCTTATAAGGAGGGTACGGGCAACTGAGGTTGTGGAGGAGGTGACAGCTGAATTGCTGGTAGGACAGCCCTTAGGCCCAGGAGTGAGAGAGGTAAGGGAGGAGGATGACCGGATAACCACGATGCAAACCCAGATACAGGAGTTAACCAAGATAATAGCCTCCTGGTCAACAGCGGGTGGCCCACCCCTGAATGGAGGTTGGGTTGGAATAACCGATGGGAGGATGGGTCCGCCCGCCTGGGATAATAATCCAATGAGATCAGTGGTCTGTTATAATTGTGGGGGCGTGGGGTACTATAAGCGTGCATGTCCAAAATCGTATAGAAGATCAGGGAACCCAGTGCATTCGGGAAACTGTCGAGGGCACCCGGTGATATCAGTCAGCCCCGACAAGAGAGGGTTCTCTTGGGAATCCTCAGCAGAAATGAGAGTAATGGGGGTATCCTCTCCGATAAGAAACCCCCGTCCCCTTGAATTGACAGAGGCTAAAGCCATGGCTCCTCAGCAGTTGTTGGGCCCCTCCCCAGTGGTGTTGGTGCAGGTGGAAGGTATTTATACTAAGGCTCTTTTGGATTCAGGTGCGCAGGTGACGTTATTATATAGGGATTTTTATGATAAGTATTTGACGCATATGCCCATACAGGAGTTGGGTGATTTGAAGATCTGTGGTATTGGTACTGAAAAATCCCCCTATGATGGATGTTTGCCTATACAGCTGACATTTGGGCCCTCTGTTGCTGGGCATACGGAGACCTTGGATACCTTGGCTATCGTATGTGTTCGCCCCCCGGGAGTTAGCCAGGGTTCATTGATTGTGGGGACTAATACCAGTTTAGTTAGGCGGTTACTTACCCCAGTCATTCCATTAGGGAATGACCCAATAATGAGGGATGTTCATCCTGTGCTGCAGACAGTATGTCAGGGTTTGGTGCGGAAGCAGCAGGCCCCTGCAGAGGGAGTGGGGCGGTTATGGAAATTGGATAGGAAAAAGAGGGTAATACAACCTGGGGAAGTGGTGTGCCTGAGGGCTTCTGTTAAGTTAGATTGGGAGCAGCCTGGGCCATATCTCATTCTTGAACCTGGCCCGAGGGGACAGAATGGTGGAGTGGAATTGATTCCAGAGGTAATCTCCACGCGGGTGTTGAAGCAGGAAAAGGGGCGGATCTCGGTTGGAGTTCGGAATATCACAGGCCTCCCAGTGCGGCTGAAGGATCAGATGTTGTTGGGGCAGGTGAGCCCAGCTACTCCAACTGAGTCTCTGGATGGTAAGGGAGAGATGGAGATAGAGGTCCCGATGGATCAGTTTTATCCTAGGAATACCCAGCTTCCTCTTGAGTGGCGAGAGAGAGCGAGGGACCAGCTTTGGAAGTGGAGGCATTTATTCTCGAGAGACGATTTTGATGTAGGCTGCGCTAGGAGTGCCAAACATGAAATCTGACTGAGGGAGGATAAACCCTTTAGGGAAAGGTCTTGGCGGATCCCTTTGAGCGACTTAGATGATCTTCGGGAGCACCTAGCAGAGTTAAAAAGGACTGGGGTCATTAGGGAGTCTCGAAGTCCTTATGCTTCCCCTATAGTGGTGGTCCGAAAAAAGAATGGGACCCTAAGGATGTGTATAGATTATCGTACCCTTAACTGGAGGACCATCCCTGACCAGTATACAACTCCTCGGATAGAGGATGCTTTGCAGTGTTTGTCAGGGGCAAAGTGGTTCAGTGTGCTAGATTTAAGGAGTGGTTACCATCAGATCCCCATGCATCCAGAGGATAGGGGGAAAACCGCATTCATCTGCCCATTGGGATTTTATGAATTCAATCGAATGCCGCAAAGGTTGTAAGGGGCTCCAGCAACCTTTCAAAGGCTTATGGAACGGACAGTGGGGGACATGAACCTGATAGAGGTGCTGGTCTATTTAGATGACATTATTGTCTTTGGGGAGACACTTGAGCAGCATGAGGAGCGTTTAGAGAAGGTATTGACAAGGCTCCAGGAGGAGGGGCTGAAATTGTCGTTAGAAAAATGCCAATTTTCACTTCCGGTTTGAATCGCGGCGCCGATGGCAGCTCCTTTGTGAGCTGTCCGCCCTGAAGACACGTAAGAGCCGCAGGAACAGCTGTTCCGTGGCTTGGAATCCCCTTCCCCAGGCAAAGGGGAGGGGGTGAGCTTCTCCGATAGGGGTAGAGCTCTCTAGCCCTTGCATTTTGACAGCTGTGAGGGCTAAGGTGAGCTCCCCCGGAGTCGGAGATTCCTCCGTGCTTCAGGCTGCCTTCATTGAAACGAAGCTAGACGCGGATTCAGCCTCTGCCTTTCAAGGAAAGCGTGAGTTGAATTTTACAGGCAGACAGAGCCTACCAGGAGGATTTAAAAATTGTTTGGACTGAAACCTTAACTCTAGAATTAAAGTATCTTCTTCGTTTTTTATGTTAACTGGAAGAAGAAGAAGTATGGCTGCGGATGGGCGTTTCTGTTTTTTTTAATTGAAAATACATGAGACTTTCACTTTCTGGAGACTTTCTTTTGGATTACTATTGTAATAGATTTTGTTACTTTGAGCTGGTTGGATAAGCTTTCTGTTTTTACCACTGCTTGAGGTGATTACAAGACTTTACAAGATTTATATATGACCTCTACAAGATTTTAACTTATGTTTATAAGTGAAACTATAAGAGAAGGAGGAGAGAAGTAAAATGGCTTCTAAGTGTGTGGGAACTTTTGTTCCTCAGAAAAGTACAGTCTCCTCCCCAGCTGTTCAAACACCACAGCAGCCAAAATCTAAGACTCCTCCGCCCTCCTCCCCAATCCCAGCACTTACACTGAAAGATATTCAAGATGCATTAAAGGACAATGCTAGACAGATTAGAATGGAAATGGAGGATATGTTTGAAAAGAAACTTGAAGAGAAACTTGAAGAGAAGAATACAGAGTTGAGAGATGACATAGTGTTTGCATTGCAAGGTCTGGCTGTCCATGTAGAGCGTATTGAAGGACGGGTGGAGGAAGTGGAGGATCATGTTGAAAATGTGGAACTTAGATTGGGGAAAGTGGAGGAGGCAGTGGATTTAACTCAAAATGAGGTCCTTTTGTCATAATACAGAGAAATGGAATATGCTTTGAGAATAAGAGGGCTGAAAGAAAATGCTCAAGAGAAACTAGAGGATGAAATTGCAGCAGATTTGGCCTTTTTTTTATCCTGCCAACCTGATGAAATAATAAGAGAAATGGAAAAAATTTTTAGAGTCAATTCATGGATTGCAAGACAGAGAAACCTCCCAAGAGATGTTGTTATCTATTTTTCCAGAAAATCAATCCATAATCAAATTATTCAAGCTTTTTACAATCAAAGATTTCAAGTATCAGGACAAGATGTTATAATTTTAAAGGAGATACCACCCAAAATACTCAGAAGAAGGAAGGATTTTGCCTTCCTGGCTGAAGAGTTGAAAAAGCATCAAATTCAATTCAGATGGGAGATACCTGCTGGTATTATGGTTAATTACATGGGAATACGCTATAGGCTCAACACCATTGTAAAGGCAAAAGATTTTTATACTTCAATCATGAAAGCAGGTTCTCCATCATCTCCTCAAGTTGCCAGGAAGGAAAGAACTGGTGAAGATAAAGTGGCTGAAGGAGCTATATTGTCATCAAGTTTCATAGAATTACAAAATCAAGAGCAAGTTAAGCAACAACTTATGGAAATTAGAGAAGATCCCAAATCACAAAGAATGACCCGTGCAGCTCACAAACGTAAAGAAAGAGAGCAACAAAGAGTGGATGTACCCGTTGCACAGCAAGTCATCTCAGAGCCAGTGGGAGGGGCGAGGCCGAAGAAATCAGTAACAGCTGATCTACAAGGAGTGCTCCAGAGGCTCGCTGCCACTAAAGATGGCAAGGTTCCTGACTTGGAATGTTAATGGTTTGAATTCTCCACAGAAAAGGAAAAAGATATTCTATTATTTGAAACAACATAAAAATGATGTTGTTTGTTTACAAGAAACTCATATTACAGCTAAAGATCAAAAACATTTGTCTAATTCACGGTTGGGTATACATTTTATGGCACCTGCACCGCAGAAAAGAGGTGGAGTAGTTGTTTATATCAGGAAAGACTTCCAACCCAAATTGATTGATGCTGATTCAGAGGGAAGATATGTTCTTGTTGAAATATTATTGAATGGGAAGAAATGTCTTATTATTGGATTATATGCCCCAAATCAACAGCAGAAACAGTTTTATAAATTGTTATATCGGAAAATAAACCAACTGGATTATAAATCAGTTATTATGATGGGGGATTGGAATGGTGTTTTAGATTCAAGAAAAGACAAGAAAGGTTCTTCAAAAATGCTTAATTCAACATTGCCTAAAACTTTTTTTGATTTGAAGGATGAATTGGAATTAAAAGATATATGGCGAGAGAGAAATATGGAAGAAAGAGATTTTACTTTTTTCTCGGACAGGCACCAATCTTATTCCAGAATTGACTTTTTTTAATTACTAATGATTTTTGTTCTAGGGTGAAGAATATCAAGATTTTCCCCAGGACATTGTCAGATCATAGTCCGGTATGGATGGATGGGCCAGCAAGGAGATTTCTTTATATCTCTGCTAGAAAATGCTTAAATCATACATTTTGAGAATAAGACAGAAGGAAATATGCAAATGTATGCTCTTTTATCCCAACTCTAATTTAGTATGATATAAATGAAAATGCTCAGGGAACAATTTAACATGTTAATAGCAGATCAGACGGCAACTAGTTTAAGGTATATGAAGTATAACACATTTTCTAATGCAAATAAACCAGGAAGGTGGTTGGCCTATCAATTACGAAAGAAGCAGAAATCAAGAATTATAGAGAAAATAGATTACAATGGTAAAATGACATTTCAACAAAACTTGATTAAAAA
>NW_015389714.1:199070-200425 GCF_001527695.2 Protobothrops mucrosquamatus | reverse complement strand
CCCCCATACCCTCCTCGGCTTCCCGGAGCTGAATACAGGATCAAGTTCATATTTCCATAATTCTTCTACAATCATTAATCCAATTAAAACAATTATAATACTAACAATCTACACACCCCTTTAACTCTAAATAAAATATTACAACTATACTAATTTATAATCTACCTAATCCTTAAATGAACTAAAAAGAAAAAAAAAATTCACATAATTAAAAAACACTATTATATATATATATATATGTAATTAAACAATAATCCTTTCCTAATTAACATAAAGAAAATTTTCATTTCATATAATTAATAGTATCATTAAAATATAAATTTGTAAATAGAAACAACTACTAAACAAAAAATATTACCACTCAAATATATCCCATCTATAATCCTTCAATCTCCCCCCAAAAGTAAGAAAAAAAAACACTAAAAAGAGGAGAAAATAGCCCTAATCATATATAAAAACATTTCCAACTTCCCTTAAAGAATCCCTCCACCCGTTATACCACAAAATTACAGGTTTTGAAATGGTTAAAAAGGTAAAATATTTGGGAGTTTATATTACAGCTACTAATGCTAAATTGTATAAGAATAATTATGAATCTTTATGGCTTAAGGTGCAAAAAAATTTAAATGATTGGGAAAAATTGCAACTATCTTTATTGGGGAGAATTTCTGCAGTAAAAATGAATATTCTCCCAAAGTTTCTTTTCTTGTTTCAAATGATCCCTATTTTAAAAAAAGATGCTAATTTGGAGGATTGGCAGAAGGGTATTAACAAGTTCATTTGGGCGGGCAAGAAGCCAAGAGTTAAGTTTAAGATTATGCAAGATATAAGGGAACGAGAAGGACTTAAAGCCCCTAATTTAAAATTGTATTATGATGCGGTGGTCTTGACATGGATTAGTGATTGGTTAAATTTAACAAACAAGAATATACTTTCTCTTGAAGGATGGGATTTGTTATTTGGCTGGCAGGCATATTTAATTTATGATAAAAAGGTAGATACTAATTTCAAGGTTCATATTTTAAGGAGTCCAAACTCTCTATTGAGAGTTTGGAAGAAATATTATTATAAATTAAATTATAAAATTTTTATTTGGGCAACTCCAGGACAGGTGATAGAGGGGATATCTAGGGGAGTTAATTTGGATAAAGTTTCTTATAAGGAATTACTTCGTCCGGTAGGACAAGACTGGCAACTTAAATCTTTAGTAGATTTGAAACAAGAAAATATTGAATATTCTTGGTTTTATTATAATCAATTGACAATGAGATGGCGTATGGATCAAAGAGTTGGCATTACCTTACAGGATGCAAATTTGATGAAACAGATCAAAGATCAATCTCAAGCTCATATTA
>NW_015389714.1:190213-198372 GCF_001527695.2 Protobothrops mucrosquamatus | reverse complement strand
AAAAAAAAAAAAAAGAAAAATGCCAATTTTATCAGCCATCTGTCACCTATTTAGGGCATGTCGTCTCGGCCGAGGGAGTGGCAAAGGACCCTGCTAAGCTTGAGGCCGTGGTTTCTTGGCCTAGGCCCCAGAGTGTCACTGAACTGCGGTCGTTTCTGGGGTTTTGTTCATACTATCGGAGATTTGTGAAAGGGTTTGCTAAGATAGCTCACCCGCTTAATGAGTTGTTAAAAAATGAGGAGGTAGAGGACACAGTGGGTCATTCGAATCCAATCCATAAAACTAGGGGGCCCAGGAAGTCGCGAGAATCTATTCAGGCAGAATGGACTGATCGTTGTGAACAAGCTTTTGATCAGCTGAAGCGGAGGCTTACAAACACCCCAGTCTTAGCTTATGCTGACCCCAATCGACCGTATGAATTACATGTAGATGCCCTGAACAAATGTCCCTTCCCCATTGCCGGGGAGGACCACCACTGGAGCGACCTCAGGACCTTTGGTGGCATCTTCACTCTTTGGCTTGCCGCTTGAGAAAATTGTTTCTCTAAGGCCTGGTGTCGTCGCTTAGCCTCTCTATCCGCAGCTTTGGAAGGCCTTTTTGCAGACATTGCCTTGGCCTTGATCTTGCCAGCCACTTCCTGTTTGGAGGATCTCTGTCTCTTACGAGCAGGAGGGCTGCTGCATATATTAGTAGGGGTTTAACCCCCAAGGAAAAGAATTATCCTACCCATAAGCTGGAATTTTTGGCACTCAAATGGGCGGTTGTGGATAAGTTGAGGGATTATTTGTATGGGGCAGAGTTTGAAGTTAAAACGGACAATAATCCACTTACGTATTTGCTCACCACTGCTAAACTTGATGCCACGCGGCATCGGTGGCTAGCTGCCCTTTCTGGGTTTAGGTTTGGTTTAAGATATCGTCCAGGTATGGGAAACATCGATGCAGATTCTTTGTCAAGGAGGCCCCAGGGTTCAGGGGCAGGCACTAGGGAGTGGGTACAATTGCCCCCTGATGGTATCCAAGTGCTGTATCGAGGGGTTGAGCATCGAGCTAGGGGAGCAATTGGGGCTGAATCAGTGGGGGTTTCCATTGCAGGTGTCCCCGAGTTATACTGCAATCCTATTCAGATCAGGGGAGAGGGTAGGTTTGTCCTGACTAAGAAAGATCTGTGGAGGGACCAGGTGGAAGATCCCCTCTGTGGCTTGGTCGGAAGAGCTCTAAGAAGTGGTCAGCGGGAGGTCTTACTCACTGATGCGCCCAGAGGAGCACGAGTGTTGCACAAGGAGTGGGACCGCCTGCAGTTTCGTGATGGAGTAATCTATCGGAGGGGCTTCTCTGATGGGCTTGAAGAAAGGTGGCAACTTTTGCTTCCAGAGAAACATAGAGGAGCAGTACTGACGGCGCTCCACGACGAGCATGGGCATTTGGGGCCAGAAAAGACTTTTAATTTAGTAGTGGATCGGTTCTACTGGCCCTGCATGAAGAAGGAAGTTGGGGACTACTGTAGATCTTGTCTGCGTTGTATTCAGAGGAAAACTCTGCCATCTAGAACTGCGCCAATGGGCCATTTACAGAGTCATGGGCCCTTGGACTTGGTCTGCATCAATTTCCTTTCCTTAGAACCAGATGCAAGTGGACAAGGAAATGTGTTGGTCGTGACCGATCATTTTACCCGTTATGCCCAGGCCTTCCCAACAAAAGATCAGCGCGCTGTTACGGTGGCCAAAGTATTAGTGGAGAAATTTTTCGTCTCGTCTATAGAGAAGGAAGCAGAAGATTCTGAAGAAGAAGAGGGGGGCATAGGTTGGTTATGGTTATCAGGGGATATGGGGATCGTACCCCAGGCTGTGGGTGGCGAGGTGGAGTTAGAACTGCCAGGGCCTGATAGTTTGGAATCTGCGCTTAGAGCTTGTGAACAGGAGGGGACCCCCCAGAGAGTTGAGGCCAGGGATCAGTCTGGGGAATGGTCAGAACAGGATGGATTGTTGCCCCCAGACATTGTAGAGCCAGGGGAATTGTTGGAGGTGGATCAGGCTACTTCACGGGGTCTGCAATTGCCAGTGTCAGAGGTGGAGTTGCTAGTCCCGGGTACCTCCGGGGGTGGGGGGTCACCAGAGGACGGCGCCCATGATACTGTTGAGCCTAAAGTGCAGAGACCAAGGCGGGTGATACGCCCAGTGAAGAGGCTAACATATGATGCCCTAGGGCACAGTGTAGAGAAAGAGTGACACCCGCCCCGGATAATATAGACGCCGAGCAGAAAAGTTCCCTATTCTTTGGGGGACCAAAGAAACTGTTAGGTGGGGGGAGTGTGTAGCAGGGCTGTCTGAGAGTGTTTGCAGGAGCTCGGTTGGGAAGGGAGAGATTGGGACAGCTGCTGCTGGCTTTGGGTGTGGCCAGCGTGGGCGGAAGAAAAAGATAGAAAAGGGAAGGAAAGGAAAGGGGTGGGGTGGCTGTTGCAGTTCGTCAGGTGAAGGTAAAGAGGGAGTGGGAGTTTTATTTTATTTTCTTCGTAAGGAGGATATTTTAAACAGAGGCTAGAGAGAGGGGGAGTGGAATTTTATTGCTTTCCTTCGTAAGGAGGGTATCTCAAACGGAGGAGAGAGAGAGAGGGGAATTTTATTGCTTCCTTCGTAAGGAGGATATCTCAAATGGAGGCAAGGGGGAGTGTGTAGAAAGGAGTTGGCTGAAGCTCCTAGCCTCAGATTTCAACAATAAAGATAAAGGGGGGGGAGGGCTTTGACACCGAGACCTGACTGAGAAGAAGCAACAGAAGGAGAGGAGAGACTGGTGGTGGTTACTGTTGCTACGAAGCCTGGAGGCTATTTGGACTATGACTATTGTTGTTGGTACAGGTTTTAGACTTTGTGGGGGAGTTGCCCTGGGGGGCGAGCTATTGCTACAGCACACTGACTGTTGTTGTTTCTACTACCGTCTGGAGCCGGGTTTTTTCCTCCATCCCACTTGACTCTGAACGACCGCTGAGGAATCCTTAATTACTGCTACTACAATGGCCTTGGGCTGTTGGATATCATCATAGCATTGACTATCGGGGCTGGTTATTTTCGTTCCTGGAAGCCCCTCCTTGACGACAAGAGCCTGCTACCTCCTAACTCTGCATGAGCTCCAGCTGGAAGAGACATCTTACCAACCCCTAGAGAACACTACTGCAGGGCTGGACGAAGGGGGACGGGGCTGGGAGGGCCTGGGTTTTGGTGGCCTCTGAGGAGGTAACGCTACATTAGTAAATGAGGAGCTATTAGGATGAGAAACAGAATTTATTAGTGAAATAAGATAAGAATCTAAACTTTGGAATAATATGTATACTTTAGCTGCAAGAATTACCCTGTAATGAAATGAGGGTTACCTGAAGTTTAAACATTATGGATATTAGGCTAAATTTGAGCATGGTAATTGAAATTAAGTAAAACTCAAAATCAGGACTTGGATATCTATAACTAAAATTGTGTCCATAAATGTATTGATTGATTGAGCTTTATTAAGAAATGTATTAAATTGAATATGATACAATAATTAAGGGAAATAGAGAGGGAACTTTTTAATGATGTAATTTTTTATTTATATGAATGACTCTGTTACTGGACTATTGATTACCCTATCTCCATGATGTTTCCTAATTACTTGGTTGCAAAAATTGAAAAATTAATAAACTTGTTACAAAAAAAATGATACAATACTTCAACAAGAAAAAGCTAATACCTTCCAAACGGACACACAAGTGACCCTACAAGCAATTCAAGAGGCAATTGCTACTGACACGGCGGTCACATCGAGAAACCATGAGGAGTTGAAAAGTGATTTTGATAAAATGAATCAAAAAATTAACAATATGGATTGTCAATTTGAAAATTTTAAACAGATGATCACAGATAATCAACAAAGAATTCAAAAAATAGAAGATAAATCAACTGAGGTTGACCAGTAACTAGAAGTTTTAAAAGATAAAAATCAGAAGTTGATCCAAATAAATGAAGAACTAGAAGACTCGATAGCTGGGATGGAGATGGAAAGAGCCTCATACTTTTTAAGATTTCAAAATATAATGGAAGGAAGAGGATCTCCTAGGCTTGATAACCAAATTATTGGCAGACGCATTAGGAACTGGGAAACAGCAAATGGAAGGAGAGCTAGACCAGATTTATCGAGTCAACTCAAACTTTGCTAGAAGAAATAAAGTCCCCAGGGAAGTACATGTTAGATTTCTTAAAAGATCTACAAGAGGTGAGATTTTGAGAAGAGTAAGAGATGAACCTTTGAAATACAAAGAAAAAGAAATTGTAGTCCTCAAACAAATTCCTAGGAGAATAAGAGAGTCTCAAAGAGAATACCAGTTTCTAACTAGGAAATTAATTGAAAAAGGAGTGAATTTCAGATGGCTGATTCCAGAAGGGATTTTAATTTACTGGGATACCAAAAGATATAGACTGGACATGCCACTTAAAGCAATGAAATTCTATGACAACCACAGAGCATTTTTGGAAAGAGGTGACCCTGAATCTGGTACAAAGAGAGAAACAAAGAAACAGGAAGAAATGGCAGTAGAAGGAGCAGTCAAACCAAGAGAGGAGGAAGAAATTAAAAATGCATATACAGAAGAAGGAGCAAGACCAAGAGATCAGAGACAGATAAGATCAACTAGAAGATTAAGACTTAGATATAATTGAAAGAGATGGAGGAGAGTGGGATTTTGTCAATGAATATAAATGGACTAAATTCTCCTTCAAAAAGGAGAAAAATCTTTACACGATTACAAAAATTAAAAATGGATATAATTTGTCTTCAAGAAACACACATTAAGAGACAACATTATAAGTCCACAAAAGAAAATACTTAAGAAACAAATGGAGATAATAAAACATAAATTAAATTTAGCCGAGATGGCTGAACAGATAAAAAGAGCTAAACAGAACTTTTTTGAAAATGCCAACAAGCTGGGGAGATGGTTAGCATATAGACTGAAAAAAGAAAAAGAGAAAAAATTGATAAACAAGCTGCAAGATCCAAAAGGTGAATTACAGTTTCAAAATGATACAATAAAAAAAATTATTAAAGATTATTATGAGATACTTTATAAGGCAGAGGAAATTCCAAAAGAAAAAATACAGCAGTACTTAAAAAAAGCAGACTTACCAAAAATTCCAGAGAATATTCAAAACATATTAAATGGAAAAATATCAATGATGGAGATTATAGAGGTTATAAAAAAGGTAAAAAAAGGATAAGACTCCTGGCCCAGATGGATTACCTGCAGAGTTTTATAAATCACTACAAGATGTATTAAGTCCTATCCTGAAAGAACTGTGTAATGAAATTCTCCTGGAGGCTAAAATACCAAATACATGGACTGAAGCCAACATTACTTTAATACCCAAAGAAGACTCTGATTTAACGCAAATAAAAAATTATAGACCAATATCACTATTAAATGTAGATTACAAAATCTTCGCCTCAATAATGACAGAAAGACTAAAGAAATTTTTCATCAAACTTATACATACAGACCAAAATGGTTCCCTACCTAAAAGGCAGATAAAAAATAATTTAAGAATGATTCTTGATGTGTTAGAGTACTATGAAATTCATTCAGGGAAACAGATGGCTTTAATATTCCTTGATGCACAGAAAGTGTTTGACAATGTAAACTGGCAATTTATGTTTCAGCAATTTGCAGAAATGGACTTTGGAAAAAACTTTATAAATGTAATCAAAACAATTTATTGTAAACAAACAGCCAAAATAATTGTAAATAGAGATCTTACTGAAAACTTCAATATTAAAAAGGGCACAAGACAGGGATGCCCACTATCTCCATTACTATTTATACTAACATTGGAAGTACTGAATAGAAACATTAGACAAGATATAGAAATTAAAGGACTGGAGATAAAATATGAAAAATATAAACTACAAGCATTTGCAGATGATTTGGTTTTCATATTGGAAGATCCATTGGAAACAAGCACCAAACCTCTGGAGAAAATAGAAAAATTTGGAGAAGTGGCAGGCCTGACAATAAATAGAGAAAAGACTAAAGTACTAACAAAGAATCTAACAGAAAAACAAAAAAATCAACTAACAAAAAAACAAATCTTTAAATAGTTAAAAAAGGTAAACATTTGGGAATTTATCTAACAGCAAGATGTGTAACAATAAAAGAAGATAACTATGTAAGACTGCTAAAACAAAATTGGATTTGGAAAAGTGGAAAAACTTACAACTTTCAATGTTGGGGAGAATAGCAACAGTGAAAATGAATATCTTACCAAAAATACTCTTTTCATTTCAAACGATTCCTGTGAGGCTGGGAAAAGCCTTTTTGATGAACTGAATACAATAATATTGAAATTTATCTGGCAAGGAAAAAAAGCTAGAATTAGAGTGAAAATGCTACAAGAAGCGAAAGAAAGTGGAGGATTTGGACTGCCGGACTGGAGGTTATACTACCAAGCAACTATTTTAACATGGCTTAAAGAATGGATAATGCTTAGAGACAAAAGACTATTATACCTAGAGCGGCATGACCTACAAATTGGTTGGCATGCCTTTCTGTGGTATGGGGAGAATAAAATACATAGATACTTTCAAAACCATTTTATAAGGAATGCACTTCTTTTAGAATGGGAAAAAATAAAAGAAAAAAATTATATTAAGATACCTGAATGGCTTTCAACAATGGAAGCTTTTGCTTACCCAAATTTAATTAACTACGATAAAGTTGTGACTTACAAAGATATTTTGGACGATGAAGGAAAATTGAAAGACAGACAAGATTTACAAGAACAAGGCATTGATCTAGCATGGTGGCCATATCAGCAAATTCAAACGAGATATGAAAAAGATGTTAAAACAATGGGATTTTATAAAGAACAGACAGAATTTGATCAGATACTGCTAAAAACAGATGAAAAGTTGATTAAGAAACTCTATAGATTTCTGTTAAAGTTAAAGATGGAGGAAGAACAAGTAAAAAACAATGATAACAGGGGCAAAGAACTTTGGATATAATATAGAATTAGAAGACTGGCAGAAGTTATAGGAAAGAAAAGTTAAATTAACTAAAGCAGTGGCATATAAAGAAAACTTATATAAAATGTTTTATAGATGGCATATGACACCAGTGGGATTAACAAAAATGTTTAAAAATACTTCAAACAACTGTTGGAAATGCAAACAAAGACCAGGTACTTATTATCATACCTGGTGGGCATGCCCTAAAGCAAAAAGATTTTGGGTTAAAATACATTTATGGTTGGAGAAAATGACTAAAAAACAAATAGACTTTAAGCCAGAATTATTTTTGTTAGGAATAATAGGAGCTAATTATGAGAAAGATTGCAGATATTTAATACTACACGTATTAACGGCAGCAAGAATTGTATTTGCCCAACATTGGAAAAATGAAAATTTACCAGCTGAAGAAGTACTAATTAAGAAAATTCTAGAGTGTGCAGAAATGGATAGATTGACTTTAAAGATAAAAGAGAAAGAAGAAACAGGGCTTTTCAACCGGTGGTACGCGTACCACTTGTGGTACATTAATGAGTGGCAGGTGGTACGCAGCCCTGCCTAGCCAAGTGTAGTGGGGGAGGGAAAGAGCCAGCACAGGCAAGGACTTACAGTGAGAGAGTCCTCTGGAGCTGAAAAGGCCCCAGGCTCACTTCTGGCTCATCCTCCCCCATGAGAAAGGAGGAGGGGGGTGGAGACAGGAGAGCCTATAAAAGGAGGCAGTTTGGGCAGGAGAGGGAGAGAGAAAAAAAGCAGCAGCCTTGGGAGGAGGCAGAGTCAGCTGCACCGGAGGAGGGGGAGGGTGGGGGGAGAGGAGATCAAGCAGGCTGGCTATGAGCCATCTACAACTGCTGTGGCAGCCACCTGTGCTGGCAGCAGCAAACAGGCAAAAAATGCAGCAGGGGAGGGGTCACCCTCCAAGAGGAATGAAAAAGGGCAGCAATGGCTGGAGGTGAGGCACGGAGGAGGGAAGGAGATGGAGAGTGGAAGGATTCTTATGTGCTTTTGTGACTTTGAAGTTCTGGGATTTGTGCAATGAGGGCTTTGTGTTCTTAAGGAGTGTTTGGCAATTTCTATTTGGCTGATGGTGTTAGCTTCTATTGCTCTGCTGTTGTTAGCTGTAAGTTTTGCTGC
>NW_015389714.1:182588-187351 GCF_001527695.2 Protobothrops mucrosquamatus | reverse complement strand
TCTGGCTTGTTGGAAATGGAGGGAGGGGAAATAGTTTTACTTACAAGTCTCTTGCCAACAAAGTGTTCCTCAATTTTTGGTTGTTTTGCATTCTTCACTGGTAGGAGAGACCCCGGGCTGGTGCCATGGCGTTTCCTTCTTTTACCCATGCCTCCGTCCTATTCCGGTGGCTTCTGTTTCCAAAATATACTGGCCTCTCTGGTATATATACTTTATAAAAAGTCTTTGACTATTATAAAAAGGTCAAACCAGGTTTAAAAAGGGTTTAAAAATAGGTTTAAAAGGGTTAAAATAGGTTAATATAGGATAAAAATAGGTTAAAAATGCAATGTTAAAAGGGATTAAAAAGTTAGAAGTTAAAATAAAAATAAAAGAAAATAATAATAATAAAAAAAGCTTTTGCTTTTGGAGGAGCTCTTTACAGCCTTTGCTGCCTGTCCACCATCTTGGCTCCCTTGTTTATGATAATTAACCATTCTTGATATTTTTTCATTTAGCATGTTTTGTATGTTCTCTGGAATTTTTGGTTAATCAGCTTTTTTATGTATTGCTTTGTTTTTTCTTGAGAAGTTTCTTCTGTGTCATAAAGTGTCTCATAAGAGTCTTTGATTGTTTTTTTAATTATGTCATTTTGGAACTGTAAATCGCCTTTTGAGTCTTGCAGTTAATTTATCATTTTTTTCTCTCTTTCTTTTTTCAATTTGTATGCTAACCACCTACCTGGTTTGTTAGCACTTTCAATGAAATTTTGTTTTGCCCTTTTAATTTGTTGGGCCATTTTTTCTACCTCAGCTAAGTTTAATTTATGTTTTATTATTTCCATTTGTTTTTTAAGTGTTTTCTTTTGTGGATCTCTTTGTAATTCTAATTGTAATTTCATAAATTCCTCCTTTAACTTCGTTTGTTGTTGCTTTTTTTCTATGTTCTTTTTTGCCATGTAAGTTATGGCTAACCCTCTAAAGTATGCTTTAGCCATATCCCACACATTTTGAAGCGATGTCTCTTCTTTTTTGTTTATTTTAAAGAAAAATTCCATTTCCTTTGTTGCTATTTGTATACATTCTTTCTCTTTCAGTAAAGATTGGTTCAGAGACCATCTTAATTTTTTCTTAGCTCCTCTCCAGGTCATCTTTATTGGATTGTGGTCTGCCCATATATTGGTTTCTATCTCAATCTCTTGTATAATTGTGCTTAATTCAGGAGATATCCATATCATATTTACCATGATTTATGTCTGAGTAAAATGTATATTGTGGGTTTTTTGGATTCTTTTCTCTCCATATATCCTGTATACAGATTTCTTTTGCCATTTTAAAGAAAGTTTTAGGTAGTATGTTCCTTCCTTTTTTCCCTATTTTACTGCTTCTGTAATCCAGCTTCCTGTCAACAATTGCATTAAAGTCTCCCATTAAGCAAATATTTTGATATTCCAATTCCACTATTTTTTAATGTAATTTTGGGTAAAATTCTTCTTGTTTGTTATTAGGTGCATATATAGCTACCATCAGTATCTGTTTCTGATTTATCATTATTTCCACCATTAATATTCTTCCTTCTTCATCTGCATAGATTTGTTTTGGATTCATTATTTCTTTAATATATATCACTATTCCTCTTTTTTATGTGTGCTAATGAAGTGGAGTTTTTCAATTTTCAGTTGTTCCTACAGTTTATAGTGTTATCTCTTAATATGTGTTTCTTGGAGACAAATTGTATCCATTTTTAATTTTTGTAGTCGTGTAAAAAAAATGTTTCTTTTTGCGGGGGAGTTAAATCCATTTATATTTATTTTCTTCTCCATCTCCTTCAATTATATTTAGGTTTTATTCTTCTAGTTGTTCTTATCTGTCTCTGTTCTTTTGTTTTTGCCCCTTCTTCTGTATTTGTGTTTTCTTTTTCTTCCTCTTCCCTTGGTTTGGCTGCTCCTTCTATTGCTGCCTCTTCTGTTTCTTTGTTTCTCTTTCTGCACGAAATTCCAGACTTCCTCCTTCCAGGAATGCTTTATATCTCTCATAAAATTCCATTGCCTTGAGTGCAGTGTCCAATCTGTATCTTTTCATGTCCCAATTAATTAAGATCCCTTCCAGAATCAGCCATCTAAAATTCACTCCTTTTTCAATTAATTTTTTAGTCAGGAATTGATGTTCTCTTCATGAAACTCTTATTCTCCTGGGGATCTGCTTCAACACTACAATTTCCTTTTCTTTATAACGCAGAGGATCATCTCTCGCTCTTCTTAATATCTCATCTCTTATCGATCTTTTGACAAATCTGACATGTACTTTTCTGGGGACTTTGTTTCTCCTCGCATATCTTGAATTGACTCGAAATATCTGATCTATCTCTCCTTCCATTGCCTGTTTCCCGATTTCCAGTGCTTCAGCCAATAGCTCCGTCATCAAGTCCACAAGGTCCTCTTCTTTATCCTCCATTATGTTTTGAAATCTTAAGAAGTAAGATGCCTTTTCCATTTCCAAAACTGCCATTGAATCTTCCAATTCTCTATTTGCCTGCATCAGCCTCTGGTTTTCATCTTTTATTTCTTCTATCTTTTGATCAGTCTGTACTGACTTGTGTTCTATTTTCTGAATTCTTTGTTCATTCTTTGTAACCATCTGTCTAAAGCTTTCTAATTGAGAGCTTATGTTATGAATTTCTTGATTCATTTTATCAAAGTTGTCTTTTGTCTCCTCATGATTCTTCCTTGTATCTTCTTTGTGAGATGAAATTGCCTCTTGGATTGCTTGTAATGTTGCTTGCATCTCCTTCTGAAAGTTGTTAGATTTTTCTTGTTGAAGCATTGATTCGATTGATCTCTGATACACAGGGCTTGTAGAGGCGGAGGATGGGGCTGAGGATGTTTTCTTGCCAGTTTTAGTTAAATTCGGAACACTCATTTTGTTACCACCCCCCAAATCTTTTATCAGCTCTAATACCTTTCCCCAATGCCCACCTTAAACCAAACCATTAATCTTATGATCAATACCACAATATATCTTTTACATTTGTCTTAAATAACTCTTATATTTCTTATCTGCAGTCTCTGTAATCCAGTAGGCTCCCTGAGAAAAAAAGGGAGATCAAGATATAAAAGTGAAAAAAAATGATTTGTAATCCACTTCTGTTTATGAGGCTCACTTCTGGAACAATTGTCCAAAATCCAAGTTTATCACTCAGTCAGAATTTATAATCCACAAGGTCCTACTATTCAAAGTTGATAGTCCATAGGGCCTTCTTCAAGGGAAGTCGCCAATATTTAAACTTCCACTGTCCATAAATAGTTCTAATATAAAGAGTTTATAATCCAATAGGCTCCCCAGGCAACAAGAAGAAAAAAAGAAAAAAAAATTGTCCCAAAGTCCAGAGTTGCCAATCTGCCAAAGTTATAATCCAAAATGTCGTACTGTTGGTAATTCCTTACCATTCACTCTGTCTCTGAGTAGTTTGTGAAGCTACAGTATTTGTAATCCAAAGAAGCCAGATGGCTTCAAAATAGTCTGTAATTTTAGTTATAATCCATCCTGCGGTAAAAACAGCCCAAGAATTTTTTTTCTTTTTCCAGCTGCAATCTACAAGGCTATGAAGTTCAGGGACATCAAAGGATTCTGTCTGTAATCTGTGTCTGGGCTTCTGGCCAAGTTCCCTCACTCCAGACAAAATATATAAACAAAGTATATAAACAAAGCTTAGTGTTGTTCTTTTCTTTTACCACTAGGTGTCATTGGTGTCCATTTTGTAACTTTCCAGCCAGGATTTTTTATAAGACTTTGCTCCGATACTCTCCAGGAAAGGTGAAAAAAGTTTAAAAGTATTATAACTCCACAAAACTTTTCATATCTCTCTCTCTCTCTCTCTCTCTCTCTCTCTCTCTCTCTCTCTCTCTCTCTCTCTCTCTCTCTCTGTTGTGTCCAAAATAATTTTATAGTCTTCTCTATTTCCCCCCCCCCAAATGGCTTAAACTGCCACTTTTATTCTGGGAGAAGGGGTAAGAAAGAACCCCCCCTCCCTTTAGTTCTGGGAGTTCTTTGCTTTTGGGTCGCTTTTTTTTTCAAGAACGGCAGACAGCAGCTTCTGACTGGCTGCATGGGTGCGGCCAGTCTTTCTCCTGTTGGTTCCTTGGATCAAGCGGGTCGACTACCATCTCCCCGCGATCTGCAAAGGTCCCCTCTTGGTCTGTCACCTCTCCGGGGCGACTTCAGGCCCTTTTCGGGCCCCCAGCAGGAAGAAATCGGGTGCGGGAGGCAGAGCCTTGCTTCCCTGCGTCCGTCTTGCCGCGACGTCAAAACCGGAATGCCCCTGAGCAGGATGCCTGTAGGAACCTAGATGTAACCGCAAGCAGGAGGAAATATAAAAATAAAGATAGGGCTAATGTCAGCAAAAGGTCATGGTTAACAGGTATGATGATCAACCTAGTTGGACTTTGGCCGGGCTTACCAACTGCCGAGGATTTGCCTCCCCCCCCTTTTCTTCGATCTCCCACAGCCGGACTTGCGACTTAACCTATGTACCCTAGGACGGTCTTATTGGTCCTGCGCGATTCACCCCTCGCGCAGGCCTGGCCCAATAAGATCTCAAGGGCCCACCTCGAGGATGGGGTTTGGAACCCCGAGAGGTGGCATGCAGCGGGCTCAAATAGAAAATTATTTAAATTGTCCAAACTGAGGTTCTTTTTAAAGGGGTGTTTTAACAAATTTTTAGGGGGAACAAGGGTGGTTGGGAGGGGGGAGGTTCACCTTAGGTCAGGACCAGCCATGTCTGGGGGT
>NW_015389714.1:181060-182364 GCF_001527695.2 Protobothrops mucrosquamatus | reverse complement strand
ATTTAAATTGTCCAAACTGAGGTTCTTTTTAAAGGGGTGTTTTAACAAATTTTTAGGGGGAACAAGGGTGGTTGGGAGGGGGGAGGTTCACCTTAGGTCAGGACCAGCCATGTCTGGGGGTTGCGGTGTAGAAAGGGTGGGGGGGGAGGGTGGGGGGTTGAGGGAGGAGGGAGGTATTAGTACGGTCAGTGGGAGAGGCAGATATGGCGGGTCTTGGACTTGGTGCGCGAGGAGGCGCGAGGAGGCGCGGGGACGCTGGGACTCCACGCTGACCGGGTAGGTGTCTGGTTGGCCTTCCCGGTCTTTTCCGGCCGCGGCGGCCCCTTCGGCGGCCTCCTCGGCCTCCTCGGCCTCCTCCTCGGCCCCTTTGAAGGCCCGTCCGGCCCCGGCGGTTCTCTTCGGTGGCTCCGGTGACCCTCCCCAACGGCCTCTCAGCGGCCCGTTCCAACGGCCCTTCCCGATGGCTCCAGCGTTTCAACGGCCCTTCCCGATGGCTCCAGCGGCCCCCTCCAGCAGCCCTCGCCGGCGGCCCCAGCGGTCCTTCTCGGCGGCCCTTCCAGCGGCCTTGTTGGCGGCCCTTTCCGGTAGCCTAGGAGACTTTTCCGATGGCCTGGCGGCCCTTTCCAGCGGCCCTTTCCAGCGGCCCTTTCCAGCGGCCCTGGCGACCCTCCTGGGCGGCCCTGGCGACCCTCTTGGGTGGCCCCCTCTGGAGGCCTTCGGCGGCCTTTTTCCAGCGGCCCTGGCAACCCTCGGCGGCTCGCCTGGCCTCGATGGCCTCTCCGACGATCTTGGTGGCCCTTTTCAGCGGCCCTTTCTGGCGGCCTTGGTGGGCCTTTCCAGCGGCCTTGCCGGCCTCCTCCGCCTTTTCCGGCGGCCTCAGCAGCCTTTTCCAGCGGCCTGGCGGCCTTCCAGCGGCCTTGCCGGCCTTCTCCAGTGTCCTGGCGGCCCTTCTGGCCGTGATGGCCCTTTCCGACGGCCTCGGCGCCCTTTTCCAGCAGCCTGGCGGCCCTCTTCGGGACCTGGCGGCCTGATCGGACTGGGGTTTGACCGGGGGGACCTGTGGCGTGGCCTGGCCCCGGTCAGGCTTGTGCCGGGTGAAGATCTAGGGCCTGTTTCCATCACCCCCTCTGCTGCACTGAATCTCCGCTGCTGGACTTAAGAACATTGTCGCGGAAATGTACCCTAGGACTGTCCTGCTGGCCTTGCGCGATTCCCCCTTCGCGCAGGCCTGGCCTAGTACACTTCTAAAGGCCCACCTTGAGGATGGGGTGTGGAACCCCGAGAGGTGGCATGCAGCGGCTACA
>NW_015389714.1:171933-177685 GCF_001527695.2 Protobothrops mucrosquamatus | reverse complement strand
CAGACCGGTACGCTCCCACAGAGCGGGCCTCCTCAGGGTGCCGTCGGCCAAGCAGTGTCGGCTGGCGACCCCCAGGGGGAGGGCCTTCTCTGTGGGTGCCCCCACCCTCTGGAACGAACTACCCCCCGAGATCCGGACGATTCCGGATCTCCTATCTTTCCGCCGCGCCCTCAAGACATGGCTTTTTCAGCAAGCGGGTATGGCCTAGGGAGAATTTTAAATAGGGACAATTTTAATTAGTATTTTAATATGACACAGCGGTAAATATTTGTTTTTAATTGGCTTTTATTGGGGATAGTGTTTTGTACTGTTTTTAATATGCTGTGAGCCGCCCTGAGTCCTGTTGGGAGAAGGGCGGCATATAAGTTTAATAAAATGACAAAAAAAAATGAAAAAAATGAAAATATGAAATATAAGGGCTTTTTCCTGGGAGGGGATGAACTGAAATGTATTCTGTTTAGGCGCTTCAGATTAGCTGATTGGGATGAGCAGGTGGGCTGTTGAGTGTAATAGGGGTGGGGGGGAACCAGCTTCATATGTGTGTGGCTTGATCTCCTGCGTGAGTTTAAGACACCAGCCTTTGCAAAAGCTTTCTTTCAATAAAACTTTGTTCCTGGAATCCCAAGTGAGTTTGTTTTGTCTTTGGAAATCTGAGCCATGTTCCAGACAACTTGGGGGCTCGTCCAGGATATCCAAACGGTCCCCAGACCCCTGGGGGTCACCGCCCCCACAGGGAACAGGCGCCACATCAATTTCGATGGTTTCTAGAGGGCGATGAAAACCGGCCCAGCACCTGTGAGGACCCAGACATCAAATAGTGGATTCCTGGACCAAAGTTGGTTAGGTCATTCTAGAAATTAACACGGAGGTGAGCTGTATATCTAACATTGGGAAACTCTGTGCACAGACCCAGGTAAGAAAATAAGGGAGTTATTTACCTGGGCGGCTGGGTGGGTAGGTCAGTCTGAGTCTGAGATCTGTGAGAGTGTGAATGAGACGCCCCAAGGGCCATTAGGGCTGGCAAGGCGAAACAAGAGTGGACTCCCGAGTACGTGTTACCATACCTCCGCAAGGAGATTGGCCGGAAAGGGAGAAAGCGACTTGGTGAAGTGAAAGGTGGTCTCATTAGATTGGTCAGGACTTGAGGGCTGAACGGTAACCATCCATAGGTAATAGACTTTCGAAAAATGATCAAGAGGAGGTGAAGGGGGCGATGGATAAAGTTTCCATACCCCCTAACAGTCCCCTTGGTAAGATCCTGGCTAAATGGAAGTATCCTCCATATCATAGAATTGTGAAAGGTTTAGATAAAGACTTGATGATACAATATTGCTCTTTTATTTGGGGACAAAAGCAAATAGATGAGGGAACACAGTGGCCAAGATTAGGTAGTTTTAATTTCTTCCTGTGTCAGTCTGACAAAGAAAAAGAAGACAAATTAAAGGAACAGGAACTAATAACAGAAGAAAGAGACAGAAGGGAGAGAGAAGACTTTAACAAATATTACTTGCCTCCTCCCTATAATCCCCAACAAGTGCCTCAGGTTTTACCTCAGGCTTTACCCCAAGCCTTGCCCCAGGCTTTACCACAGGTTGTGCCTCACGTTCAGCCCCTGGAACAACCTAAGCAATTAAGAAGAGAGAGAGAACAGTGTAGGAGAGATTTGGACAGTTTTCCTCTTGCAAGTGGTCTAACTGAAACCGAGTATGATGTGAGACAGGAAAGAAGAATCAAATTGAAGGAGTTAGAAGATATGGAGGTAGAATTATTTCCACTGAGAGAGGGAGACCAATATGAAAGGGACTTAGACAATTTGCCTTTTGCAAACTGTAAAATCGAAACTGACAATAGGCACCAACATCAGAGAAGGGAAAGACCAAGAGATCGTAATGAACTAGAGGAAAATAAACTAGTCCCCTTAAGGGAAGTGGCAAGTGGTGTACACGGAGGACTTCCTCTGGTGGGTTATGTCCAAGACCCTCTAAGAAGTAGTGAAGTCAAGATGCTTAAAAAGGAATTAAAGAAATTAATAGAGGATCCCACAGAAGTAGCAGAACAACTTGACCAGTTACTAGGACCCAGTATTTACACATGGGATGAACTTACTTCCATTATAAAACTTTATTCAAGCCAGAGGAAAGAGACCTAATTAGAAAAGCTGTCATAAGAGTATATAACAGGGAGAATGAAAATAATGCTTATGGAGAAGGAAAATACCCAATTTCTAGGCCAAATTGGAATAACAATGTACTAACAGATAGACAAAATATGGAAAACCTTAGAAACATGATCATAAAGGGAATTAGAGAAGCAGTACCAAAATCCCAAAATGTTTCTAAGGTGTCCGTGGCTAGACAAAAGAAGGATGAAACTCCTACAGAGTTCCTGGAAAGACTAAAAGACACTATAAAGAAGTACTCAGGAATGGATCCTGATGAAGAAACCACCCAGGCACTTTTAAAACTTAATTATGTTGCCAAAGGTTGGCCAGATATAAGCAGAAAGCTTCAAAAGATTGATGGGTGGTCTAAGAAGTCTATGAATTAGCTTCTGGAAGAAGCACAGAAGATCTATGTAAGGAGGGATGTGGAAAATCAGGAGAGACAGGGAAAGATTATGGTAGCAAGTATGAGAGAAGTTGTCAGACAGGAAAAGAAGTTGGACAAAGAAAAATGGCAGAAAGAGAAGAAGCAAGTAAAGTTTGGGCGTCAACCAGTTAGAAAATGGCCTCCACAGGAAATGTCTCCAGGCACCCCTCCTAAATACAACCACACACCCTCACAAGAGTGTAAGACGCTAAGAAAAAGACTCAGGCATGTCTTGAGCAGAGATTTGAAGCTGCTGCAGAGCTGCTTGTCACAGCTTGAGACAGCTTGAGAATCTCTGTGTGTTTATTGGTTTTTATATACTTTTTACATACATAGGCTTAACCATTAAATGCTGACATTTTACATTCATACGTTTAACCATTAGATGCTGACATAAAGTTTCTTCATTGGAAAATTCCTAGTAACACATTACATGATCAAAGACCAGGTAAGAACTGTGTGGAAGGGAAGTAGGAAAGAGGGAGGAGGGAAGAGTGGTGGTAGAATGGGAGGAGGAAGGAGTGGTAAGTGGAAGAGGGTGGTGCGGGAGGGGTACACCGGACACGTCTGTGAATGTTTTGTTTAGTTTTATTTTTTTTTGGTTGATATTGTGATAAAAGATTTATGTTTTTGTTTTTTAAATGAAAAATAATAAAAATTTAAATACAAAAAAAAAAAAAAAGACCAGGTAAGAACAAATACAGGTAGCTCAAAAGGAGAAAGAACTAACAAAGGCAGGAAGAGATTTAAGCATGTTATCTGTTTAGGTAGGTGAGGCATTAAGTCAAAAGGGAATGTCCTTCTGGCTGCTTCATTGGGACAAAGGGTATCAAAAGGTTATAGAATTATGAGGTTTGTGGGGGGGAGAAACCACGGCAGTTTGCTGCGCATGCATTTTCCCCCACATCTCACTCTTCTTTATTTTATTAGTGAGGACATTATCCTAAGCTGGAGTAGTTAGTGGGTCTTAGCTTAGTATGGAAAATTGCAAGGCATCTTATTAAGTAAAAAGAAAAGACATTGAATTAAACAACAACAGCTGATAAGGATAGCAACTATTATAATGAAATATTGAACAATCTTTCCGAGAAGGCCAATGGGAAGCCATGACCATAGAGCACTCCACCAATTTCCTAAGGTATCAATTTTTAAATCAGAAGTCAAGTTATGTAAAACATTAATTTGCTTTTGAATAACGCCAGATTGATCAGAAAGATTGAAACAACACATTCCTTCGAGTACTTCCCATCCCAGATGTTGCCGGATTTTGTAAAATAGCTTTACGAAGTTCTATTAGCTCTTGATTAATAGCAGATAAAGCTAGGGAGGTCGCATTAATGGTCTTTGCTAAATTACATGCAAGAGCATTTAAATTTACATGAGCTCGAACAGCAAGTGCTGGTACCCCTACTAATGAAATGGCTAAGGCAGTATACTCTGCTTTATTGAGGAGGGTTCTAGAAGAATCACAAGTATCGTCCAGGGTTACTGATCTTCTGTGACGTTCTGAACTGGATATGTTGAGTTCTGTTCTTGTTGGCAAAAACGTGGTGAGTCTACTAAGGCAACAGTGTGTCGTACTTACATTGGCAGGAATGTAATTAAATGTCTCTTTCCCGCAGGTAAAGAACCATCCCTTTTGTAACCATATATGTGCATAATTAAAGGTTACCTCTTGAAAGGAGGTACAATTTAAAATTCCTTGACTGACCTGTATACAATGAGGTTTTTTAGGTGAAGTAGTACAATTGACAATTTTTGCACAAGTAAGATTTGTAGGCACAGCTACAATTGGTGTATGCAAAACAATAGCATCAAGGGGTAACATATAAGAGGCATGACCCCAGCTTGACATAATTGCATAATGAAATTCATTGTCTGATAGAAAATTGCTTAAACCAGTATATTTTTTTAAAACTGAAGCTGGGACACACACAGGTATAAGAGAGGTAGAGAGTAGATTTTCCATGTCATATGATTCAGAAATACAAAAATCTGTCACTTGTGTGACATTAGCTAATTGCACCCAAATATTATACTTCATCCGTGATTCTAAAGGATGAGGTGGGAGAGCTTGAGCCCCCACACAGCAATTAAGAAGGAAAGAGAGGCAAAGAATGACTAAGGAATTTGCAGTCAAACCCGCAAATATGGCAGCGCATAAATTCTCTGGTGTAGGTTCTTTTCCCTGTTGCCGCAGAACCTCCTGCACTTTGGATGTTAGGTTCTTCACATCGCCCCAGGTCGTTGGCCGACTGTGATGGCGAGAGCGAAAGGGACGTTGTGCTGTCTGAAGAGTCACCTGCTTCATTTCCGGTATTGGGTTCTGGACTTGATGCCACGACATCTTTGGCTGGCCGCACACACCGGGCTGGAATCCAGAGAGGGCCTGAGGAGCAAGCACAGCAGCATAGCCTCATCCCCATGTTAATAAGGGAACTGGACCTAACCAGGTTTTATCAGGCAATTGCCGATAGTATACCAATGGATTAGGGAGCACAGCTTTCTGCTGAAAGTGACGCTGGTAGGCAGTAGTGCTTTGAAAAGAAATATTTAGCTGATTTAAAGTTATTAAGACTTTATTGACTTGACGAGTTATCCATGCCAAATTAGGTAACCTTGATCCCTCCTTTTTTAATTGTTTAAGTAAACATTCTGTCATGTGTCTGATTAACGAAACACTTAAAAGGACTTATAGGCATTTTTACTCCTAAAAGCATTTATTAATGTTACAGATACATCAGTACAACATGGAGGAAATGCTTAGGACTGGCTTCTTTTCCGCTATGCATGTAATTCTAAGCATTTCCCTCCCACCTTTTTGGGGGGTCATGGTTCACATCTTCCAATCAACTTGGAAGATGTGATTTACTTCCGGTTTCTTTTCCCCTTCTGCCTGGTTTAACTATAAAAATGCCAGACAGCTCTGCATATTGTCAAAGCAAGAATATAAAGTATTTGCAGCGTTGACATCCGGCTCCCCTTACAAAAAGGACAGATCCTATAAAGCAAACCAAAGCATATGTTAAGGGTTATCTTTCGGTTTGTTGGGGTGTTTCACATGAAACCTTTTGACCAATCTATTAGCCTTTACTTCACTGGATTTCACCCAGGTGGCTTCGGATAACGGGTATCCCTTCCATTGTACTAGATACTGCAATTTC
>NW_015389714.1:155300-171137 GCF_001527695.2 Protobothrops mucrosquamatus | reverse complement strand
TTCTTTTCCGCTATGCATGTAATTCTAAGCATTTCCCTCCCACCTTTTTTTGGGGTCATGGTTCACATCTTCCAATCAACTTGGAAGATGTGATTTACTTCCGGTTTCTTTTCCCCTTCTGCCTGGTTTAACTATAAAAATGCCAGACAGCTCTGCATATTGTCAAAGCAAGAATATACAGTATTTGCAGCGTTGACACATTCTTTAATTGAACGATTGGCTCATTCCACAATAGCTTGGCCAGTAGAATTATAGGGAAGGCCATGACGACGAAGAATATTCCATGTAGTGCAAAACTGTAGGAAGGTAGTGGAAGTGTAAGCTGGGCCATTATCTGTTTTTATAACAGCCGGTTTTCCCAAAGCCGTAATAACAGCTATGAGATGGGAAATGACATGATTAGAGGTTTCTCCCCATTGGGGGGTTGCCCAAATGGCACTGGAAACAGTGTCAATTGAAACGTGGAGATATTTCCAAGGTGCTAGAGATGGAACGTGAGTAACATCCATTTGCCATAATTGATTGGCTTCTAAAACCACGTGAGTTAACACCTGTGTCTCCTATAGGGGATAGACCTGCACATTGAGGACAAGCGGAAATGATTTCTTTCGCTTGGCTTAGAGGAATATGGCAGGATTGTGCCAGGCCACGAGCATTTTGATGGAAAAAAGAGTGACTATAAAAGGGATCAGAAAACAACGTGGGTAAGATGTGAACAGCAGCATCCGCCTGAGCATTACCTTCAGAGAGAGGGCCAGGTAAAGAGGAATGACTTCGAATGTGTGAAACAAAATATGGATGAATACGATCCTGTAATAAATGCCTCAAAGTTAAAAACAAAGATAATAAATTAGCATCTAGTCTGGGTGTTACATAAGCACCAGGTAAATTAACAATAAGGTGACAGACATAGTGAGAGTCGGAAATGAGATTAAATGGTTTTTGAGCAAAAGTGTGAAAAGCAAGAATAGCAGCTGCAAGTTCCGATCGTTGCGGTGTGGGTTGCACAGCTGTGTAAAGAGTGTGCCATTTCGCTGTTGATTCATCTCGATATGTGATTGCTCCTCTAGTCCTGCCGCCATCAGAAAATACAGTAATAGCATCAGACAAAGGCTGATTTGAAAGCATAGAGGAGATGCAAAAAGAATGTAAAGCAAGGGTCTTTAGGTAAATGATAGGAAATCTTCCCTACATAGTCTATCAAAGCAATTTGTAAAGCTTGACATGTCTGAAATGCAAATTCAAAATTAGATTTAGCAAGAGGGATACAAATGTCCACCAAGTCTGTGCCAGTGCGTTGAAGAGCCCGCAAACGGCCTTGTACTATTAAATCTGCTATAGCAAGAAAAATGGGCAAAACATTATGGGAAGGAGTGTTTGGTAAGTAGAGCCACTCAATGCAATAAACTTGATTGTTCTTTATAGCAGAAAGGACTGCTGTAGGTAATTTCTCAGTGGGGAAGATTAATAAGGTTAGCGGAGAATTAAGAACAGGAATACGGTCAACTAATTTAGTTCTTATAATTGAATTAATTTTTTTAATAACACCTTGCACTGCCGAAGGAATGGAGATTACATCTGCAGGGGATTTGCCCTGGGTGAGTAACTCAAATAAGGGGCTTAACAGACCTGTAGGTAAGCAAAAATAAGGTCTTACCCAATTAATAGTGGCCAAAATTTGTTGTAGCTTAACCAGCGAAATAGAAGGAGGTAAAGAAAACTGTGGAATATTAGGACTTGAATAACTTTGGAGGAGTTTGTGTCCTAAATACACATATAGTGAGCAAAGCTGTACCTTTTCAGGGGCCATTTGTAATCCACTGTTGGCTAGATCTACTTGAAGTTCAGAAAGCCAATAAGATGGGATGGAAGGGGCTCCTATAAGAATATCATCCATATAATGATATATTAATGCTGTTGGATGACGCTTACGAAAAGGAGCCAAAGTATTGGCTACAAAATATTGACACAAAGTGGGACTGTTCAACATTCCTTGTGGTAATACAGTCCAATGGTAACAGCAAGTGGGTTCAGTGTGATTTATAGCTGGTACTGTAAAAGCAAATTTTTCTCTGTCTGCCATGCACAGAGGTATGGAGAAAAAACAATCTTTCAGATCTATGATCATCAATTGATGATCTTGTGGGATTAGATTCAGATTGGGGGTGCCACATTGCAGAGCTCCCATAGGCTGAATACATGCATTCACAGCACGGAGATCGTGTAGGAATCTCCATTTGCCACTTTTCTTTTTGATAACAAAAACTGGAGTGTTCCATGGACTAGTGGAAGGGGCAATGTGTTTGGCTTGTAATTGTTCTTGAACAAGAATTTTTAAGGCCTGTAATTTGTACAGAGGAAGAGGCCATTGTTCCACCCAAACAGGTGTAGTAGTTAACCAAGTTAAGGGTAAGGCAAACATTTTATTCATCGAAGGTGACGGTAGCCCCCCATTTACTAAGCAAGTCTCGTCCCCATAAGTTGACATGAATGTCAAGAATGAAAGGACGAAGTTGAACAGTTACAGTAGAATTGGGAAGACTTGCAGAAAGAAATTGTGTACTTTGTCGTGCACCTTGTCGCCCTCCTACACCCCAAACACTAGGGCATGGGTCAGTGGGCCAAGATGCAGGCCAATCTTTAGCTGAAATTACTGAAACATCAGCCCCTGTATCAGTTATGCCCTCAAAAGGCTTACCCTGAAAAAAGACTGTCTGACGGGGTCGCTGGGTGGTGATTGGGGTGGTTAATGCAATTACAATGGGATCCGTGGAACCAAACCCGCCGTCCCCTCGATCCCTATCACGACCCCCTGCAGGGACAAAATAGGGCAGATGGAGTAATTGTGCAGGATTAGTATTGCTTGGCAAAGTCTGTGGCATGTTAGTCTGTGGCATGTTAGTCTGTGGCATGTTAGTCAGAATCAATTACTCCAGGTATTACAAAAAAATCCCTTTTTTCCCATGCTGGATCGAGGCAAAATTAATCCAACATATCCAGAAGGGAGAGGTCCAGAAAGTTGTGAAGGAACTACTTGTACCTCTCCTGGAAATTTGAAACACACTTCTTGTTGGATAATTAAATCTATCCCAGCACTCCCTCTAGTGGCAGCAGGGGTATTATTAATTGTTGATGGAATTACTGAAGGTTCTCTGTTTGGACCCGGGGCCAGAGACTGGCCCGCTTTGAAGTTTCCCGACCGGCATTCATTAGCCCAATGAAATCCCTTATTACACTTAGGGCATTTTGTTTTTGGACACCTCCCAGCAATATTTTTAAATGGTCGGGAGGCATACATTCCTCCCCTAGGATTTCTGCATTCCTGTTTAAAGTGTCCAATTTTACCACAGTTATAACATTTCCCCTGAGGTTTCTGAGCTCTTGTAAGAGCTGCAGCTAAGAGATTAGTTTGAAAAGAAGCAGTTCCTATATCCTGACATGCTTTAATCATTTCTGCCAAATCTGGTTGAGCTCCCAATCCAATGATGGCCCGTTTACATTCAGTGGTGGCATTTTCTTTAGCCAATTTCATAAGCAATTCAGCTTGGGCATCAGGATTATCAATTTGTCATTTCAAGGCATCTTGCAGACAGTTAATAAAATCTGCATATGGTTCATTTGCCTTTTGATGAATATTTGAAAATGCTTGGGATGGTTTCCCAGTTACAGGAACTTTTCCAAAAGCTTTGTAAGCACATTCAGAGGATATTTGAAGAGTAGCTATAGGCAAAACAATTTGTGCATCCACTGGAGTGTAATCACCAGAGCCATATAACTGCTCTGGGAGGTAAGCACCTCCAGAAGTTGCAGCTCTTAATGCATATTGATGTCTAAACTCACTATCCCATACCACATACTGAGCTGGTGTTAATAACATACGAATTGTTGTTTTCCAATCTTCTGGTACCAAAAAATGATTCCTCATTGTTGCTTCTAACATACCTTGTACATACGAACTTCCTAACCCTAATGTCTTATACCCTTACGCAATTCTGTTAAGATTGCATAAGAAAGTGGGCTATATTCAACCACCGGGGCTCCATTTGGATCTACCTGCCCAGTCAAATGTACAGGGCAAACTGAGAGCATATCTGTTATTTCCTGCATATCTCCCTCCCCTTTCGCCATTTGATTTTCTAATACATGGCGAATGGAAACATAAGATCTAGAATTCTTTTGCTCTGAAGGTGTCACATCCATCGTGGAAGATATATGAGCTGATGGAACTGAAACCTTTTCATGATCAGAACCTGGAGAGGGAGTAGAACTTAATTGTACTGCATCAGCCCCATATTTTTCCACTGCATGGCGACATTGATGCCAACAATGCAAAACATCCACTGAGGCTCGGGGTTCCTGATGAAAGGTGTTACCTGTTCTTTCCCAATCCTTAAGTCGGAGCGTCCCCCTTTCAGGATACCAAGGACAGTTTTTCCCTATCTCACTCACTAGCTTCCTAATCTCCCTTTCAGGCATCGTCATGCCTGACTTGTGTAAGAGAAACCTTAACTCTCTTACATGGTTTTGCTGATGGTGAGATATATCAAAGCCCATACTTACAGTTTGAGAAATCCTGCAGGATGAGAAGGTGCACCAAGGGGTCTATTCCAGACAACTGCAAGTATGTTGGTTGCTGCTTTCCCTCGGGAGGGGATGTCCCTGTTCGGGCGCCAGATGTAAGACGCTAAGAAAAAGACTCAGGCATGTCTTGAGCAGAGATTTGAAGCTGCTGCAGAGCTGCTTGTCACAGCTTGAGACAGCTTGGGAATCTCTGTGTGTTTATTGGTTTTTATATACTTTTTACATACATAGGCTTAACCATTAAATGCTGACATTTTACATTCATAAGTTTAACCATTAGATGCTGACATAAAGTTTCTTCATTGGAAAATTCCTAGTAACACATTACATGATCAAAGACCAGGTAAGAACAAATACAGGTAGATCAAAAGGAGAAAGAACTAACAAAGGCAGGAAGAGATTTAAGCATGTTATCTGTTTAGGTAGGTGAGGCATTAAGTCAAAAGGGGATGACCTTCTGGCTGCTTCATTGGGACAAAGGGTATCAAAAGTTTATAGAATTATGAGGTTTGTGGGGGGGAAACCACGGCAGTTTGCTGTGCATGCATTTTTCCCCACACAAGAGGTGCCTCCACAGGCTATGCCAAGGAAGTGCTTTGGGTGTGGTCAGATGGGCCATTTTAAGAAAGATTGTCCTCAACAAAGAAATGAGGAGAGACTTTATCAACTAATGGAGTAGGAGGATTAGGGAGGTCAGAGGCTATTCTTTGAGGGATTCTACTGAGAGCCTTTGATAAATTTAGAGGTAGGGCCCAAGAAACAAACCATGACTTTTCTTATTGTTACTGGGGCATCTAGAAGTTCAGTGAGGCAACTGCCCCTTGGAGTTGAATCATCTTCTACGACTCTTCCTGTCACCGGGATAGCGGGTCAAACTAAATTTGTACGAAAAACACAATTAACCACCCTTTTGAAGCCCCAGTCTAAATTAGTATTATTTACTGAATTTTTATATATACCTGAAGAAGGAATGAATCTATTAGGGAGGGATTTATTGTGCCAAATGGGAATGACAATAAAGTTCCCAAATCATCTGGGATTGTATAAACTTACATGGGAAGATGAGCAACAAATAGACCAGGGGTCTTCAAACTTGGCCTTTTTATGACTTCTGGACTTCAACTCCCAGAATTCCTCAGCCAGTTTGCCTGGCTGAGGAATTCTGGGAGTTGAAGTCCACAAGTCATAAAAGGGCCAAATTTGAAGACTCCTGAAATAGACCCTATTGTATGGGTCCAGGAAGGAAACAGAGGAGGATTGCAAATACCACCCCTGAAAATAGAACTGAAGGAAGGGAGTGAGCCTGTTAGGCAAAAACAATACAACATCTCCTTGGAAGGAAGGAAAGGCTTACAACCAGTAATAGACAATTTATTGAAGGATGGATTATTAGAGCCAACAATGTCACCCTTCAATACCCCAATCCTCCCTGTAAAGAAACCAGATGGCAACTGGAGGATGGTCTGTGATTTACGCCTCCTGAATGATGTTGTGGTAACAAGACACCCAGTTGTACCAAATCCATATACATTATTGGGACAAATTCCTCCCAGACATGCTTGGTTCAGTGTAGTGGATCTAAAGGATGCCTTTTGGGCTTGCCCTCTACACAAGGACTCCAGAAAAATGTTTGCTTTCGAATGGGAAAACCTTTTCACTGGTCGGAAGCAACAATATCAATGGACTGTTTTACCACAATGATTTACTGAATCTCCGAACCTGTTTGGACAAGTATTAGAACAAGTACTGGAAACATTTAAAGTGCTTCCAGGAACCAACTTGATACAATATGTGGATGATCTCTTGGCTTCAGGGGAAAAGAGAGATCAGGTAAAACAGGTCACTGGTAATTTACTAAAATTTTGGGGGGAAAATGGACTAAGGGTGTCCAAAAATAAGTTACAATATGTGGAACCAGAGGTCAAATATTTAGGACATTTAATAAGTGAAGGGAAAAAGAAAATCACCCCAGAAAGAATTGAAGGAATCATGACAATGTATCTGCCTAGAACTAAAAGAGACCTAAGGAAATTCTTGGGTCTCATAGGATATTGTAGACTGTGGATAGATAACTATGCACAACAAAGTAAACCCTTGTATAGGAAACTATTAGAGGAACAACCATGGAAATTAGTCTGGACCTCGGATGAGGAGCAGATGTTTCACAAACTTAAAGAAAACTTGGCTAAATCTCCAGTTTTAGCTTTACTGGATTTGGAGAAACCTTTTCATTTGTATGTAAATGAAGATGAAGGTACAGCTTTGAGTGTATTGACTCAAAGAAAGTGGGGACAACAACAACCAGTGGCTTTCCTATCTAAACTCATGGACCCCATAATCAGGGGTTGGTTTAAGGCCCCACTTCAACCTACATCTTAAGAAAGCAGAACTCTTGGAAACAATCTCTTCCAACAGGAACTATTATTAAGAGTAGTTGATAGCAGGCATAATAGACAGGATCTGAGGGAGTCCCTTACAGATTGATGTTTTAAAGTGTCCCTAAGCACCCCACCCCACAGTTCTTCCAGGCGATTCAGACCGGCAAATTCCTAGATGTTAAATCCAGGAAAGGTAACATCAATCCGGCTCTGTTGTGCACGATCATTCAACAGCTCTTCACACCTTATTTTGATGACGGAGAAATAAACCAGATCCTGGAGGTCTGTATCTTTTCACCCCCCTTTTCCTAGCTGCCCGGTAAGGAGGAGAAGTTCAGAGGGGGCATAGGATAAGAGGCAAATTGTTACATTGTAATGGTTAGCAGACACGAAGGCGAATAAACAAAAGGTTACTTTGTAGTGAATAGAGGAAGTGAAAGTAATAAACCCACATGCATATCCCCCCTCCCCCTTGGGAGTATGGCAGGATCCAGGGAAGGGTAAGAACTGGTTTTAGATCAGAGAAGATAGATAGAAATAAATATAACTGGATTCTGACAGTTGGCCAGTGTGCATCCAAGCTATAGCAGCCACAGCCATTCTAGTACAAGAAAGTAGGGAACTAACCTTTGGAGGAGGTCTGATTGTCAGCACACCTCACCAGGTCAAAGGTACTTTAAAACAAAGAGCTGGTAGATGGTTGACTGATTCTAGGATCTTGAAATATGAGGCAATATTATTAGAAAAGTCTGATTTAGTTTTGACTACAGACTCCAATTTGAACCCCGCACAATTTTTAGCAGGGAAAAGGGATACAAATGTAGAACTAGAACATTTTTGTATGGATGTGATAGACCTGCAAACTAAAGTGAGGAGTGATTTGCGTGATTCCCCACTCGAGGAAGGCTTACACTGGTTTATAGATGGTTCTTCTCAGGTGGTGGAAGGAAAGCGGCAGAATGGATATGCAATTGTAGATGGGAATGATAAAACTGTAGTAGAGTCTGGAAGTTTACCTAAAACCTGGTCTGCACACACTTGTGAACTGTATGCTCTTGGACAAGCTTTAAAATTGCTAAAAGACAAATCTGGCCCTATTTACACTGATTCAAAATATGCCTGTGGAGTGGTTCACACCTTTGGGAAGATCTGGTTAGAAAGGGGATTGATGAATTCAAAAGGAAAGAATCTGGTGCATGAGGAATTAGTTAAAGAAGTAATGCAGGCATTACAGCTGCCTAAACATATAGCTGTAGTACATGTAAATGGACACCAAAAGGGGACAACCTTTGAAGCTATAGGTAACAATTTAGCTGATCAAGAAGCTAAGGAAGCTGGATGCCAGGATCAAGAAACCTTGATGTTGGTAACTCCAGTGCTAAAAGGGGACATTTTACCCATCTTCAGTGAAAAGGAAGAACAGGTTTTGTTGGAAATAGGGGTGAACAAACAAGAGACAGGGGAATGGATGTTACCTGATGGAAGACAAATGGTAAATAAACCCCTAACATGGGACGTAATTAAAAAACTCCATGAGGGATCTCATTGGGGAGCTCAAGCTTTGGTAGATGTATTTTTGAAAAAGTATGGGTGTAAGGGGGTTTATACAGTTGCAAAACAAATAACTGAAGGATGTTTAGTCTGTAAGAAAGTAAACAAGCAGACAATGAGAAAATCAGGATTGGGAGGAAGACCTCCTGCCCTAAGACCATTTGAACATATGCAGATTGATTATATTGAACCGCCACCTAGTGGCTGAATGAAGTATTTATTGGTCATGGTAGATCATCTCACAGGATGGGTGGAAGCATTTCCTACAGCTGTAGCCACAGCTAATACAGTAATTAGGATCCTATTGGAATATATTATACCAAGATATGGTGTGGTGAATGTAACTGATAGTGATCAAGGAACACATTTTACATCTAAGATATTACAAGGGGTGATGGGGGCGTTGGGAATAAAGTGGGAACATCATGTTCCATGGTCGCCAAATTCGAGTGGGCGGGTGGAAAAAGTAAATGGAATGTTGAAGGAACAGCTGACCAAATTAATGATGGAATTAAAAATGCCCTGGACCAAGTGCTTACCCCTAGCACTTCTTAGACTCAGGACCAAACCCTGAAAAGATATTGGTTTATCACCTTATGAAATGTTGTTTGGATTACCTTACTTAGGAACTTTAGAAAAGGGAGAGTGGATTGAACTAAAAGATAGAAATATTAGAAAATATATCTTTGATCTGTCCAGATATTTATCTGTTCTCAGGAACAAAGGACTGCTGGCCCAGACACCCCCACTTGACTTTGTGGTGCATCATTTCCAACCAGGACAGTGGGTGTTAATCAAAACCTGGAAAGAGGAAAAACTCCAACCCAAGTGGGAAGGACCATTCCAAGTACTCTTAACCACTGAAACAGCTGTCCGCACAAAAGAGAAGGGGTGGACTCACCATACCAGAGTGAAAGCCAGCACCGAACCAGTTTGAACCATAGAACCTAGCGAGAATCCTCTGAAATTCAAAATTTGCCAGTGCTCTAAATGACTCTAAATGTGGTTGAAATAGGGGGATTTGTGCTTGCTGGGGCATTGGTCATTGTATGGTTGGTGGTTCTGTTCTTCTTTTGCAGGGAAGATTGGATGTCCATACGGTTATTTGGCAAACCAAAACAGAAGGAGATTGAACTACCCATCCAGAATACTGAACAACTACCTGATGTGCTGGTTCTGTGATTGCAGGTGTTGGTGTAACTGCTGTTGTTGTACCCATTGTTGTGATTGTGCCCTTATTCACGATGACTGTGTAGAAGAGTGTGATATAGTTATAGTTGAAGATCTTTTAGGACTCTATAATGATGATGATGTGGACTTGGATGACCTGGTGGTACTTGAGTGGATTATTGATGGACATGTGTGGGCAGATGAGGAATGATTGTGAACCATGTATGATAAAAACCAAGATGGGAAAACAAATAACTAAAACTCTTATATATCACACTTCCTTTGAATGTAAAAACATTACAGGAACATGTGAATAGAATCACACCAGATATCAGGTATGCAATACTAAAGGAAAAATAATGTTTTGACCCACAAGGAGTTAAATACCACAAGACTATTAAAATTTGGGCCTATAGTAATAATAAACTGCAGGGCCACTTATTAGGAACCAATCGGACAACTTCAAGGTTTAAAAAGGTACAAATACGGTTTGATGCCTGCAAGGCTACAGGAAAAGGGGTAGGTACAAAATGTGGGTCTCTAAGTTGGAGGCAAAGTTATAGATCAGAGAAGAAATATGTAAACTCTGTGCTAAAATGAAGTAGTTTCTCAGGAAGATATGCAGGAGGGATTCAAGACTATTGGTATTCATCTCAGCCTGGCCCAAGAGAGACACGGAGAAATAGCAAGAGTTGGTTCAATTTAACTGAGGGAGTGAGCCCATCCAATTGTGGCCTCGAAGAATGCACGCCTGTTTTTTTTAAATTCTATGATCCCAAGACTGGGTCTAAAGAATATGGATGTCATGGTTCTGATAGATGAAATCAGTTAAAAGAACCTCAAGGCAAGAATTCTTCCTTAAAGAACATTTTATTTAGGAAACAAAGTATCGGCACTTACATAGTTGAACCCAAGAATGAGATTCCCTCCTCCCAGATACAAAGTAACAAATTGCAATTCCCACCCCACAAGAGCTGTCATAATTCACATTCCCTAATTAGCACAAAACGCGGGCTTTTCTCTCCAGCCTTTCAGCCCGCCAAAAGCTTATCAGAACACGTCCTTGAGTTCTCACACTTCTACATTGCTATGGCTAGCTAAACCTTCAGGCATTTACCCCATCCCCCCTTCTACATCTGAACTCTAAAAGAATAGAAAGGCACATTAAAAGCAAGAGAAAAAATGGCTGCTGGTTTTTCAGTTGTCAGAGCGACGACATCCATTGTCACAGCAATGACATCCAGCCCCCCTTAACAAAAGGTGTAATCCTGCAATTTAAACAGAAGCATAGGTTAAGGGTTGCCTCTTGCCTTATTGGGGTGCTGGTCATAGAATTTGTGGATGAGCCTATCAGCTTTCACATCATCGGATTTCACCCAAGTGGCATCCGATAATGGGTATCCCTTCCACTGTACTAAATACTGTAACTTTCCCTTAAAAATTCTAGAATCAAGTATACGTTTTACTTCATAATGTGTTTGTCCAGCTACCACTAGGGGACCAGGTGCTTTCTTGGGAGGAGGTCGTAAAGTGGACCCCCGGAAAGGTTTTAATAAGCTGCAATGAAAAACAGGGTGAATTTTTCCTAGGAGTCGAGGGAGTTTCAACTCCACTGTAAATGGGTTTATGATTCTGACAATGGGGAAAGGACCTAGGTATTTCAGTCCTAATTTCTTACTAGGCAATTTGAGTCGTAGGTATTTTGTGGATAAGTAAACTTTTTCCCCAACATGGAATGATCTCTGGGGAGCCCTTTTCTTATCAACTTGTTTTTTATGGGTCTCCGAGGCTTTTTTCAGCGGGATTTTCGTTTTGTCCCATACTTCCCCCCACCCCACCAGCCATTGGTCAAGAGTCCGGGAAATAGAGGGTCCTTGAGGATACTCAGGTATTGGGTTGAATTCCTTCCCTGTAGCGACCTTAAAAGGTGTAAAACCAGTGCTGCTATGTTGTCAGCAAAAGGGAGGTCAGTCCAGTTCATTGGTTGATAGTCCACATAGCATCCTTTACGTCCATTTGTACCCCTGTCTTAGGGACTAGGAGCTTGGCAGTGAATGAGAAAGGTGGGATGGGCCGACTCACCATCAGGTAGTTTTCTCCCTCATCGTCGCTGTCGTAGGAGGGCAGAGTGGTGTTGGGTCTGGCTGGAGTCTCAGCAATCTCCTGTATAGGCAACGCGATCTGGGTGACAGGTTCTTGTACGACCCGGCTTGACTTTTCTTTTTCCGGCTGCTGGGCGGGCTTATTCCTCTCCGGCTGTGGCTGCCACAGAAGTTGTAGATCGGCTCATGGCTGGCCTGCTTGATCTCCTCTCCTCTCCCCCCACCCTCCTCCTTCTTCTTTCCCTTCGGTGCAGCTAGAGCTGACTCCGCCTCCTCCCAAGGCTGCCTCTTTTTTCTCTCTCCCTCTCCCGCCCAAACTGCCTCCTTTTATAGCCTCTCCTGTCTCCGCCCCCCTCCTCATCCTTTCTCTTCTGGGTGAGCCAGAAGTGCCAATCCTGGGCCCCAGCCACGCTGCAGCTCCGGAGGACTCTCTCGCAGTAAGTCCTGCCCTGCACTGGCTCATTCCCTCCACCACTACACTTGGCTGGACAGGGCCGCATACCACCTGCCACGTGCTAATGTACCACAGGTGGTACGCGTACCACCGGTTGAAAAGCCCTGGCTTAGGGGATTCCGTGGCTGTGATTGCTGGGATTCTCTGCGGTGGCGGCCGTCTGGCTTGTTCTGGCTTCAGCCCGGTTTCTGGAGGAGTTGGCTTCTTATAGCGAGCAAGCTCGATGTCCAGCTTCACTGCCACTCGGTACCACTCCTGTAGTTGATCAGAAACCCACCCCGACTGATACAGGCCTGGGACAGATGGTCATCTAGCCCCTCTTTGAAGTGATGCACCAGGGAGTGTTTTGGCCACCTCTCCATCCGACCTGCCACTCTCCGAAATTCTCGTACATATTCCAATGCGGGCCTGCCGGCTTGCTTCACCTTGTGAATGTATTTCTCAGCCTTGAGAGCTATGTATTCGTCCTCGAATCTGGTTCTCAAACCTCAGATGAAGAGATGGAGGTTCCCTAATTCAGGCACTTGTTTGTTGTATAAGTTATTCAGCCATTCAGATGCCTCCCCCTCTAAATTGGCTGCAACAACATCGACCATGGCAGCGGGGTCGGGGTAAAAATTGGCACTTCAGTTCATTTGGGAACACACCTGATTGAGGAAGAAAATCAACTTCTCTGGGTCGCCATCAAAAGTGGCTGTCATGGTTCTGACAGATGAAACTCTTCAAAAGAACATCGAGGCATTGTTTACCTTAAAGAATCTTTTATTCGAGAAGCATAACATCGGCACTGCATAATCGAAGCCAAAAACTGAATTCCCCTCCCCTGGGCACATAGTATCAAAGCACAATTCCCTCCTCCAATTAACAGTCATAAATCACATTCCCCAATTAGCTAGAAGCACGGGCTTCCTCTCCAGTTCTCCAGTCCGCCAATTCTTTATCAGCTCTGGGCTCAATAACCTTGATTCTCACGCTAAGCTTAGTGTTGTTATGTCTAGCTAGACTCTCCTTCACATCCCCCCCTCCCAGCATCATCTAACTCTAAAATCAAAAGGTAAAAAGATGGCTACATTTCCATCTGTTGTCAATGCAAAACATCCGATGTTAATCCGCCTCCCCTTACAAAAAGGACAAATCCTGTAATATAAACAAAAGCACAGATTAGTGATTGCCTCTCGGTTTATTAGGGTGTTTCTTATAGAATCTATTAATGAGTCTGTCAGCTTTCACATTGCTAGACTTCAGCCAAGTGGCCTCAAGACAATGAATATCCCTTCCATTGTACTAAGTACTGCAATTTCCCTTTAAAAATTCTAGAATCAAGAATATGTTTTACTTCATAGTGAGTTTGTCCTGCCACCAAGAGGGGTCTGGGTGCCTTCTTAGTGGGAGGTCTTAAAGTGGAACCCTGATAAGGTTTCAACAGGCTGCAATGGAAAACAGGGTGAACTTTTCCTAAGACCTTAGGGAGTTTTAATTCCACTGTGACTGGGTTAATGATCTTTACAATGGGTAAAGGTCCCAAGAATTTCGGTCCTAACTTCTTACTAGGTAATTTGAGCCGTAAATATTTAGTTGACAGATAAACCTTTTCCCCAACTTGAAACGTTCTTTGAGGAGCCCTTTTTTATCTGCCTGCTTTTTGTATGTCTCGGAAACCTTTTTTAAAGCAGTTTTTCTGGTTTTCCAAACTTCTTCCCACCCCCTCACCCATTGATCAAGTGTCTGGGAAGCGGATGGCGCCTGGGGGTATTCAGGTATCAGGCTGAACTCTTTTCCTGTAGCCACTTTAAAAGGCATGAAGCCGGTGCTGCTGTGAACAGAGTTATTGTAAGCCACCTCTGCGAAAGGGAGGAGGTCAGTCCAGTTCGTCTGTTGGTAACTAACATAGCATCTGAAATATTGCTCCACCATTGAGTTCGCGGATTCAGCCGCCCCGTTAGTAGATGGATGAAAAGCAGATGATAGACCTTGAGATGAGCCAATTAGTTTGAGAAAACTTCTCCAAAACCTAGCTGTGAACTGCACCCCCCTGTCTGAAATTATTCGTTTAGGCGCGCCATGCAGCCAGTAGATGTGTTTCAAGAACATTTTGGTCAGTCGTTGAGCGGACGGGAGCCCTTTGCAGGCGATGAAGTGAGCCTGCTTTGAGAACAGATCTATCACAGTCCAGATGACTGTATTTCCTCTACTTTCAGGTAGATCTACTATAAAATCCATAGCAATTTCTTCCCATGGTTGGGAAGGGTCTGCCACCATTTGCAATAACCCAGGGGTTTTTCCCGGAATTCTTTTCATGGTGGCACATACAGCACAACTCTGGACATAGCTTTCCATGTCCCATTTCAATCCCGGCCACCAGAATTGCCGGAGGATGAGGTGTAGTGTTTTTAATTATCCAAAGTGTCCAGCCTGTTTTATAATAATAATAATAATAATAATAATAATGATAAAGTTGGAAGGGACCTCGGAGTTCATCTAGTCCAACCTCCTGCTCAGGCAGGAAACCCTATACCATTTCGGACAAATGGCTGTCCAGTTTCTTCTTAAAAACTTCCAGTGTTGGCGCATTCACCGCTTCTGGAGGCAGGTTGTTCCACTGGTTAATTGTTCTAACTGTCAGGAAGTTTCTCCTTAGTTCTAGGTTGCTTCTCTCTTTGGTTAGTTTCCACCCGTTGCTTCTTGTCCTGCCTTCAGGCGCTTTGGAGAATAGCCTGACTCCCTCTTCTTTGTGGCAGCCCTTAAGATATTGGAACACTGCTATCATGTCCCCCCTCGTCCTTCTCTTCGTTAAACTAGACATACCCAATTCCAGCAACCATTCCTTATATGTTTTAGCCTCCAGTCCCCTAATCATCTTTGTTGCTCTTCTCTGTACTCTTTCTAGAGTCTCAACATCTTTTTTACATATTTAAATGATAGTCCACTAGGACTCCGAGGTCCCTCTCGCAGTTACTACTATTGAGCAAGGTATCCCCTATACTATACCTGTACATTTGGTTTTTCTTGCCTAAATGTAGAACCTTACTTTTTTCACCATTGAATTTCATTTTGTTAGATAGTGCCCAGTGTTCAAGTCTGTCCAGATCCTCCTGTATCCTAAGCCTGTCTTCTGGAGTGTTGGCTATTCCTGCCAGCTTGGTGTCATCTGCAAATTTGATGAGTTCCCCATCTATCTCCTCGTCCAGATCGTTGATGAAGATGTTGAAGAGCACTGGGCCCAGAACAGAGCCCTGGGGCACCCCACTACACACTTCCCTCCATGTAGATGCGGTTCCATTGAGGACCACATGCTGAGTACGGCCGGTCAGCCAGCTACGGATCCATCTGGTGGTGATGCTGTCTAACCCGCATTTTTCTATCTTATCAAGTAGTATGTTGTGATCTACTTTGTCAAATGCGTTACTGAAGTCCAAGTAAATTATATCCACAGCATTCCTCTGGTCCACTAATTTTGTCACTTGGTCAAAGAATGCAATAAGATTTGTCTGGCATGATCTGTTTTTGACAAACCCGTGTTGGCTTTTAGTAATGACTTTGTTTGCCTGTAGGTGTTCGCTGATTCGTTGTTTGATTATCTTTTCCAGAATCTTCCCAGGTA
>NW_015389714.1:141011-154434 GCF_001527695.2 Protobothrops mucrosquamatus | reverse complement strand
CAAAATTTCCCAAGCCTCTTGAGTTGTTTTCCCCTGGAGGATTCTCATCCATGGAATCCTTCCCAAACCCTCTCTAAGTTTATTGAAATTAGCTCTCTTGAAGTCCAAGACTCTAGTTTGACTGTGTTCTATTGCTTGTGCTTCCATAATGTTGAATTCCAATATTGCATGGTCACTTCCTCCCAAGGTTCCTATGGCTACGTCATGGCCATGTCGGAGAGCATTAAGGCAGAGGGTCTCTGGCAAGTATAGCTTTCCCCCCTTGTAAGCCAAACCATCCCTGCATGTTAGGGAGGTTTGATTGTCCTTGAACCATTGGTTGGTGAGGAGCTCTTGTTTTATTTTCTTTGGCCCGGGGTCATCGGGGTTAGGGGCTCTTGAAGGTGGGACTCTGTGCGGTGTGAGTTGAGAAGCAGTTTGTGGATTGGAGATAATTGCCTCATTAACCTCTTTGCGCTGGCTTTTGTACTGGGACAGTCTGTATAGAGCATCAACTAAGAGGTTTTTTCCTCCCGGTATGTACTTTAGAGTGAAATTAAAATGGTTAAAGTACTGTGCCCATCGCACTTGTTTCGGGGACAATTTGTGGGGAGTTTTCAGTGCTTCTACATTTTTGTGATCAGCCCATACTTCGAAAGGAACCTTGCTCCCTTCTAGACAGTGTCTCCAGTTTAATAGAGCCCAGCGGATTGTGAAAGCCTCCTTTTCCCACACAGCCCACCTCCTCTCACACTCAGTGAATTTTTTTGAGGTGTAGGTGCAGGGTTGTAGGGTCCCACTCTGGTTTTTTTGTAGTAGTACAGCTCCGAGGGCCACGTTGCTGGCATCGGCTTGAATTACAAAGGGCTTCCCTGGGCAGGGATGCTTTAAGACCAGTTCAACAGCAAATAGCCTTTTTAAGTTTTCAAATGCGGTCTGACAGTTCATAGTCCATGCTAGTGATTGGCCCGGTCGCGGCTTTCCTCCCCCTTTGCCTGTTTTTAGTAATTCCGTAAGGGGTAGGGCAATTTCGGCAAAGGAGGGGATGAATTGACGGTAGAAGTTGGCGAATCCTAGGAAGCTCTGAAGCTGTTTGCGAGTCTTTGGAGGCTGCCATTCAATTACAGCTTTCACTTTGGTTGGGTCCATTTAAAGGCCCTCGCTGGAAATTCTGTAGCCAATATAATCTAATCGGGTCTGGTGAAACTCACACTTTGATAGTTTGACGTAAAGTTTGGCATTCAACAGTATCTTTAACACTTTGCTCACTAGTTTTACGTGGTCAGTCATATTTGTGCTGTATATCAGGATGTCATCACGATACACCAGAACCCCTTTGTATAAATGGTCATGTAGAACCTGATTAATCAGCTGCTGGGGCCTCCTGTAGTCCAAACGGCATGACTTTAAATTGATAGCTCCCCATGGGACAGTTAAAAGCAGTCTTCCACTCATCTCCCTCCTTTACCCTCACCCGGTAATATGCCTCTCTCAGGTCTAACTTAGTGAAGACACTCTCCTTTGCCAGGTGGGTTAGTAACTGCTTCAGGAGGGGGGTATTTAGGGGTTCAGTCAATTGTGTGATTAAAGTTCCTCCCATTAGGGAGCCATTGGCTTGCTCAAACCTCATGGGTTTGGAGAGCAGCTTTGCTCGTATACCCATTTTCAGGGCAAGTGGCAAGCTGATGACACACCAGGAGCATCCAGAGTCAACTAGTACTTTTAAATCTACCTGTGCCCCTGTCTTAGGGATTATGAGTTTGGTAGGTAGTGAAAAAGGTGGGATGTGTCGACTCACCATCGGGTCGTTCTCTCCTTCGTCATCACTGTCGTAGGAGGGTAGAGCGGCGGCAGGTCTGGCTTGGGTCTTGGCACTCTCCTGCATGGGAGACGTGACTTGGGCAATGGGTTCCTGCGCGATCCAGTTGGATTTCTCTTTCATTGGCTGCTGGGCTGGTTTCTTCCTCACTGGTGGTCCTGGTCTATTCTGCTGCTGGGGGTAAGGGACTGGGCAATTCGCTGCTTGGTGTCCCTGTTGTCCACATCTGTAACACTTGATTGTTGGCCCAGCAGGTGATCTGGGATTCTCAGTAGCCACAATGGTTGGAGGCTTTCGGGGGGTGGCTCTCGTTTGGGTTGATTTGGCCTTGACTCGGCTTCCTGTGGGGGTGGCTTCTGATAGCGGGCGAGCTGAACATCTAGTCTTACTGCTGCCTGGTACCACTCTTGCAGCTGATCAGGGACTGCTCGATAGATACAAGCCTGGGAGAGGTGGTCATCTAGTCCCTCCTTGAAATGATGGACTAGGGATTACTCGGACCACCTCTCTATTCTGCCGGCTATCTTGCGAAACTCTCATACATATTCTAGGGCAGGCCTGCCAGCTTGTTTTATTTTGTGGACTTGCTCCTCTGCTTTGAGGGCAATGGATAGGTCCTCGAACCTTGCTCTCAGTCCTAGGAGGAAGAGGTGGGGGTCCTCTAACTCATGTGCTTTCTTGTTTTATTTTGTGGACTTGCTCCTCCACTTTGAGGGCAATGGATAGGTCCTCGAACCTTGCTCTCAGTCCTAGGAGGAAGAGGTGGGGGTCCTCTAACTCGTGTGCTTGCTTGTTCAGCCACTCGGACACTTCTCCTTCCAAGCTGGACACAATCACGTCGACCATAGCGGCTGGGTTCAGATAGAAATAGGCACAGCGGTTCAAGTGAGAGCACACCTGATTGAGGAAAAAGATCAACTTCTCTGGGTCCTCATCGAAGGTGGCTCTAATCAGTGGTTGCTGGCCTCCCCACTGTGGATGTTGCATCCCCAACTGTTGCTGCCCCCCCCATGGTGGCTGCCGCATCCCCGGTTGCTGCAAGCCTCCCAGCGGTTGCTGCATAGGTGGGGGCTGCTGCCATCCCCACTGCTGCTGGCTTGCGGGGGGTTGTGGTGCCCCCAGTTGCTGCAGGGCCTCCTGCGGCCCCAGAGGTGGTTGTTGCTGGATCCCCATCGGTTGTGGACCCCTCAGTGGTTGCTGCACGTTCGGAGGCGGTGGCCAGCCCCACTACCGCTGTAGTACTCCAAGCAGTTGCTGACCCCCCTGGTGGCTGGATCATCCCCAGTTGTTGCAAGGCCCCCATCAGCTGCTGCACCACCAGCGACTGCTGGCTTCCCACCTGGGAAGGCTGCGGCATTCCCCATTGTTGTATGTGCCCCAGGCTGGGTGGCCGGTGAGCATGTCGATCTGGGGTTTGGCTGTCCCGGTGCTGGCTCAGGCTCTTATCCCGTCAGCGACAATCTGGGCTTTGGGAGGGGTGACGACTGGAGCTGTCTCTCCCCGCGGGGCTGGAGGCCATGGTTGGTGGCTTCAAGGACGGGGAGGCTACCTGATCTGCACAGGGGGGACTGGGGGTTCCCCTTGGTAGGAGTTGGTGGCTGCCTTGCCGATCATCATGATCACTCACATATGGGGAGTGGGAAGGTTTTTCTCCACTCTTCATCTCTAGCTCCTCAAATCTTTCCACCAACTTCTCCACTAACTGACTACAGGCTGCAGACAGGTACTTCCACTCACCCGAGTCCTCAGCGGCAGATGATTTCATGGTTCTCCACTGGTCTGGGGAATGCAACGTGCGGGAACCCCCTCTTTGCAGTTCAACCTCATCCGCCTTCGAAGCACTTGATGGTGGCAAGGCCGTCTCGAGGTGGCTGGAGTCTCTGCTGGGTAGGATACATTCTGATGACCAGATCAGCTGTCCTCATGGCTTGGGCTTTGCCCTGAGCTGGGAGGCCTGAAAAAGTCCCTTCTCCACCAGCACGCTGGCTGTCGCTCCCCTCTCTGGGGTAGCAGTCACTGCCAGGGTGCTGGTTTCAGGCACTCTTCCTTTCTCCATGTTGATATCTTCCCCGAATCTTTGTTGGCTTATCCCTCGATTCTAGGGACAGCAACTGGGGCTCGGGACCCCAAGATAGTTAAGGAAAAATTGGAGGTTTTGGCTTAATGTCATGGTTCCGACAGATGAAACTCTTCAAAAGAATTTTGAGGCATTGTTTACCTTAAAGAATCTTTTATTCGAGAAGCATAACATCAGCACTGCATAATCGAAGCCAAAAACTGAATTCCCCTCCCCTGGCACATAGTATCAAAGCACAATTCCCTCCTTCAATTAACAGTCATAAATCACATTCCCCAATTAGCTAGAAGCACGGGCTTCCTCTCCAGCCCAATTCTTTTTTTTATAATATTTTATTAATTTTCCAATTTTACATTTGAATATTTAAAAAGCTACGTGGTGACTGGGTTAATCAATAGCTCAATAACAAAATCTTAGTGCAAATCTCAGGTTACAACATCAAATATTTCTTTTTACTGTCTCATATTCAGGTTAGTACATTTCTAATTATATCAACTCAATAAGAACATCATTATTACATCTATATAAATAAAAATGTAAATGTTCATTTGTTCAAAATCTTAAATCTCCGAAAGTTCTTCACCGATTGCTTTGAAATTTTGACACAACGTTGCATTCGAATACGCGCGTGTTTTTATATACCTACTATTATATAGATGTCACACCTGTGACAGGTAAAAACATTTAACCTGTCTGAGCCACAGCAACGCGTGGCCGGGTACAGCTATTTATCAATAAATTTTTAGCTTATACATATCTTAATTACATTCAATCTTCATAAACAATCCATATCCTGTTATTGATTTTTACTCAATTTTTAATTTCTTATCAATATTCCAATTTAACCTTTGATATTTATAATTTTCAGACTTTGGGTAACCAAAATTTCCCTTATCTCACTTCATAACAAACTATAATATCCAAAATACACATTTTATCTATTTGAATATAATCTTGTTCTATTTCCTAAGAGTTATCTATTTCCCACCATATTAAATCATCTACTTAAAAACACAATATCCCCTTTAATAAATCAAAACCATTATATATATATTGCCTGGGTTAATCAATAAATCAAACATATTCATAATATTTAATTTTCTTTTCCAAGTCTAATTTTTAAATATTAAACCGATACAATCCTTATTTTCAACTGGTTTCCAAATATTTTAAATCTAATAACCAAAATTCCCCTTGTCTCAACATCTCCCTTTAACCCACTAATTGGCAATATAAAATCCCCTCTAATAAGTCATAATCCCAGTTTTTTCAACCTTATTCTAGCTTTCTTCCTTTGCCAACTAGGCTTCCATATCAGCGCCTTTAAATCATCAAATAGGTCTCCCTCTATTCTTATATATGTTATTTGAATTAAAGGAGACCATTTAATTGCCAGTTTTCTGGAAGGAGAAGCCCATTTGTATTCGTTAAATTGTCTCCCTGTTATTCCAGTTCCCCATGTTTGCTCTAATATATTTGTCTTCAATTCAATCTGTTCTACTTCTTTCTCAAATTTCTTCTGATTTATATAGAAAGTCATTTCCATTTTCAATGTTGTCACTTCCTTTTCTGGATTTTCCATCAGCTGTATTTGTTGGTCAATTGAGTCCTCTGTCTTAATATTTGGTTGTCCCACTTCTTCTGTTATCTTCTGCACTGTTGGTTCTTTGGTTGTAGTCAAAATTTGGCTTTGTGCATCTAAGCTGGCATCTTGATCTTTTATTTTAGGTCTTATTTTATCACAAGCTAAAATAATGGTTTCATGTATTGCTTTCAACATAGAAAGAATCTTTTCCTGGTCTTCATCCATCTCTTTCACTTATTTGTAAATAGTCTTTCTAGTAAAAGTTATTTGTTAGGCAAAAGTCAGTAAAGGTTTACATTCACAGTTCAAGTAGGACAATTTTGCTGCCCAGCTGTTCTCTTGCAGCTAAGTCTTTCACAGATGGTACCAAGGTCAGGAAGGTCTTATCTAAGGTCTGGGCTTTGAGCCAAGTCTCTTTTTGGAAATAACAAATTGCAATACCAAGCTTCACCACAAGATGTCACCGATGCCATTTAGAGTTTTTTAAGTCCTGAATTTTTCTAATTCTTTTTCCAATTTTATTTATTTTTTTGTAGATAAAAACAAAAGTCTCCAATAGAAATAGGAAAATTTTTGGTCCCCAAGTTTCAGGAACATATAAATCCAATTAGATTAAAGTTGTTCTTTTTAATGCTTTGATTCCCCTGGGTAGTGAGACGCCGCTATTCTTAGAGGGTGGGATAGAAATTCCCTTCCCTCTCTCCTCACAGGGGGAAGATACTTCAAACAGCCTTTACAGGAAAAGAAGGTACTTGGGGTAAAGAGAAGATCAAATCTCACCCAGTTTCATCTGCGTTGCTTTCAAAGTGCTTGATAGTAGATTTGACTTCGGCTGTCTGCAGCCTAATGACGAGCCATATTGGTATGGCCGGTCTTTTCTATGCCAGTTTGGAGGGCTGCCCCGGATCAAGCGGAAGGACTGCTGCCCTCCCGTGATCAAGCAGGGGTCCCCTCCTTGCTCATCACCCCTACAGGGCGACTTTCAACCCTTTCCAGGGTCCCCCAGCGAAGGAAAATTGGACGTGGAAGATGGAGTCGCCTTCCAAGCATCCGCAGCAACCACGGCGGCAAACTGGAAGTCCCCCAGCCCGCCAATTCTTTATCAGCTCTGGGCTCAATAACCTTGATTCTCACGCTAAGCTTAGTGTTGTTATGTCTAGCTAGAGTCTCCTTCACATCCCCCCCCCACTCCCAGCATCATCTAAGTCTAAAAGTGAAAGGTAAAAAGATGGCTACAATTCCATCTGTTGTCAATGGAAAACATCCAATGTTAGCAGCATTGACAGTGACCTTAAGAGGTGGTGCCATTACGGGTTGCTGTCCGCCTAATTGCTGTTGTCCCCCCCCCAGCTGCAGTTGCACACCCAACTGCTGCTGGCTGCCCAGCAGCTGCTCTGTGCCTAGTGGTTGCTGTCTGTCCAACAGATCGCACAGTCGCCCCAGCTGTTGAACCAAGTCGCGTTGAACCCCCACATTCAGGTCGGCTCCTCACGCAGGCCCTGGGCTCGGGTGACGACGGTGGTGGTAATCGGGGCTGTGTGACCGATGGTAGTAATGGTCAGGGCTCTCACGGTACCGGTAGCGATCAGGGCTCCGATGGTATTGGTGATGGTCTGGGCTTTGGTAGTGTGGGCGTCTCTCGGGGCTGTCGTAGCGATCACGCCATCTGGAGCTTTCGTGGCGGTGATACCCATCAGGAGACCATGACAAACGATGCCAGTCAGGGCTTCTCCAAGGGCCAGGACTGTCACGAAGGCGTCTCTCGGGGCTGTCGTAATGATCCCGCCATCTGGGGTTTTCGCGGCAGTAATGCCTGTCTTCCTTCCCACTGGGCTTGAGGTCGATGCTGGTGGCTCTGAGCGTGGAGTTGCCACCCGAGCTCTGTCACTGGGGCTAAGGCTTCTTCTGGGCATAGATTGGTGCTGACCTTGCTCACTAGTGGACAAAGAATGGGTGACCTGTCCCTCGCTTCTCACCTCTAGTCCCTCGAACTTCTCCACCAACTTCTCCACTGATTGGCTACGGACTGCAGACAAGTACCTCCACTCATCCGAATCTTCTGCCGCCACCAACCTTTTTGTTCTTCTCCGTTTGGGGGAGCGTGATTCCCATGAGGCACCCGCTTGCAACTCCGACTCAGCCACTCTCAAAGAACTCTTCTTTGATTGGACTGCCTTGGGATGCTTAGTGTCTTCACTGGGCAGGGTCCACTCCGAAGACCACAATAGCTCCCGCGTTTTGGGTCTCGCTCCCGCTGCCAGAAGTTCCGAACTCACTTTCTCCAATGATGCAAGGGCTTGCGCTCCCTCCACTGAGGCAGTTGCCATGGTCGGGTTGCTGTCTGTGGGTGAATCCTTTTTCTCCATGCTGAGATCTTCCCTGAATCTTTGTCAACCTCTCCTCTGATTTGGGACGATGACTAGAGCTCAGGACCCCAAGGATGTTAGAGTAGAATAGATTCTTGGGTTAATGTCATGGTTCCGATAGATGAAACCAATTAAAAGAACTTCAAGGCAAGAATTCTTCCTTAAAGAACATTTTATTTAGGAAACAAAGTATCGGCACTTACATAGTTGAACCCAAGAATGAGATTCCCTCCTCCCAGATACAAAGTAACAAATTGCAATTCCCATCCCACAAGAGCTGTCATAAATCACATCCCCCAATTAGCACAAAACGCGGGCTTTTCTCTCCAGCCTTTCAGCCTCCCAAAAGCTTATCAGAACACGTCCTTGAGTTCCCACACTTCTACACACTTCTACATTGCTATGGCTAGCTAAACCTTCAGGCATTTACCCCATCCCACCTTCTACATCTGAACTCTAAAAGAATAGAAAGGCACATTAAAAGCAAGAGAAAAAATGGCTGCTGGTTTTTCAGTTGTCAGAGTGACGACATCCATTGTCACAGCATTGACATCCAGCCCCCCTTAACAAAAGGTGTAATCCTGGATTTGGAATAGATGGAAAAGGTATGGATCCACATACTTTAATATATATACAGGTAACTCAAGAAAACTTAACTCCCACAAAACATAGGCTTTTTCACTCTTTCTATGAAGAGATGGCAACAAAAATTGAGATCCCAGCCATAACAAAGAATCTGTTCATTGATTTGGCTGAAAGAATAGCAGACTCCCTAAATGTTACTAATTGTTATGTGTGTGGTGGCACTAATATGGGAGAACAATGTCCCTGGGAGACAAGAGAGATAGACCTCTCTGGTATAGCCGAGATGAACCTCACCTGGACATCACAGGATAGACCTTCTCAGTGGACTACCCAAACTTCTATAGTAGGTGAAGTATGTTTTATAAGGGAAGCCTCTGCAGTCTTCAACACCCCAGTAGGACAGTTGGTTTGTGAAAATGGAATACAAACAAATGGAACAGTAGGAGGTAACCCTATTAGGACTTGGTGGAGTGGTGAAAATAGAACTGAGCCCTCCAACCCTTTTGAAAATATTACTCAGTTGAAGGAACTATGGGATAGCCCAGGAAATGTTTCCCTAAGATGGAAAACACCTGATGGGATGTATTGGATTTGTGGTAGATATGCTTATGTCATACTTCTCAAAGGATGGAATGGACCACGTGTCTTGGGTGCAATCAAACCCAGTTTCTTCCTTCTCCCAATACAGCAAGGAGAAAAATTGGGAATCCCAGTGTATGATGAGATAGGTTATAGAGAAAAACGAAGTGTACAAATATTTAATCTAACAAATTGCTGCCTTCAGATAGATGATCAAGGTAAAGTAATAGAAGAAATCACTGCTAAAATGAGGAAACTAGCTCATGTCCCTGTACAAAAATGGACTGGTATCTTGGACACCTCTTGGTTAGGTCAGGTATTTAGGAGGATGGAAGAAATAGGGAATCATTTTGATTATGGCAGTGGGAGGATTAATGCTTTTGCCCTGCCTCTTACCCATTATGATAAGAACTATTCAATATTCCATTCAACGTATGCAAGCAACTTTGGTGCAGAAACAAATGCAAAATGGAGAGAGAATGCTAATGATGAGAGTGAAAGGTAAACCTAAAAATGCTGAAGATGTAAGTTTGTTGCAATGGTCTGAAGTATAAACAATTTCTGATAGTGTTAAGAGAAAAGGGGTGGATTGTAAGAGATAAAATAATATCAGAAATTGTTTAATGATATCCTTTGAAAGGTGGGCAATACAAATCTATCTATTTTAAAGATATACAGACAGGGGTAACACATTGGCAGTATCATATGAAGACATTTAATCCTAATAAGATCAGCTGAAATTTAAGGAGTAAGCTTAACAACGGCAAAATGGAGTAACTTAAGCTTTTTAGAAGTAGGGGCTTTGACACATGCAGGATAATTACTTTGAAATATGTAGGTTCTGTAGGAAGCTAGATGTAACAGCAAGCAGGAGGAAATATAAAAATAAAGATAGGGCTAATGTCAGCAAAAGGTCATGGTTAACAGGTATATGAAATATAAGGGCTTTTTCCTGGGAGGGGTTGAACTGTAACGTATTCTGTTTAGGCACTTCAGATTAGCTGATTGGGATGAGCAGGTGGGCTGTTGAGTGTGATAGGGGTGGAGGGGAACCAGCTCTGTGTGTGTGTGTGTGTGTGTGTGTGTGTGTGTGTGTGTGTGTGTGTGTGGCTTAATCTCCTGCGTGAGTTTAAGACCACCAGCCTTTGCAAAAGCTTTCTTTCAATAAAACTTTGTTCCTGGAATCCCAAGTGAGTTTGTTTTGTCTTTGGAAATCTGAGCCACATTCCAGACACTTTCATTCGTGATGTCCCATTTTAATGAATGGGAACTATATAAGAGAAACCTGAAACTCCATTCATTTTAATGACCATTGCATTGGGGAATCCTCTTGGAATATTCTCTAATTTTTAAGTTGGGCTGCAAGGTAATAATGTAAATAGTGGCTTGCCTTCTGAACTTATCTTGGCTGCAAAGAACAGTTTTCCTCCTCTGATACTCTCCAGATGCGTTGGACTTAAAATTCCATTATGGTTGAAGTAATTAAGGTGATGGCCTTGAAAATTCTACCTCCAAAAATTAATGGCAACTGTAATGTGGATTGTGGTTGCAGAAACATCATGAACATTGTTCAGCCACTAGGAGGTAAAGAAAAGTGCACTAAGCTGTTTGAAGGTGATGGCTTTAAACATGTTTAAATCCATGCTGATGGTAACTAACAAATATAATCGGTGACACAGTTCCTGATTCAGAACAATGTAATTCCATTTTTCTTGCTGTTCCAATTAATTATAGCTTTCTTTTATTAATCTGGACAGGGTTGTTTATGTCAGATAAAATTAAGCTTGAGAGCCAGTTTGGTGTAGTGGTTAAGGCATCAGGTTAGAAACCAGGAGACTGAGTTCTAGTTCTGCCTTAAGCACAAAGCCACCTGGGTCACCTTGGGTCAATCACTTTCTCTCAACACTAGGAAGGAGGTAATGGCAAACCACTTCTGAAAAATCTTGTCAAGACAACTGCAGGTACTTGTCCAGGCAGTCGCCGATAATGTTTGTTTATGTTTATGTTTATGTTTATTTAGATTTGTATACCACCCTATCTCCCTTACGGGACTCAGGGCGGTGAACAGGCGATAATAAAAATCACAATAAATATCTATTCTAAAATCAAATTAAATAAATAAAGGCCTGCTCTAAAATACCCCATATAAAAATCTATACTAAAACCTAATTAAGACTACGCCAGGCCGGCCGCACGAAATAGATGGGTTTTCAGGGCTCGGCGAAAAAGGCGCAGGTCCGCAGTTGTACGTAGGTTGGGGGGTAGGTCATTCCAGAGTGCAGGAGCTGCCACAGAGAAGGCTCTCACCCTGGGGGTCGCCAGCCGGCATTGACTGGCCGACGGCACCCTAAGGAGGCCCTCTCTGTGGGAGCGGACTGGTCGAAGGGAGGTATTTGGTAGGAGGCGGTCTTGCAAATACCTAGGTCCATTGCCATGGAGCGCTTTAAAGGTTGTTACTAACACCTTGAAGCGCACCCGGAAGGCCACAGGCAGCCAGTGCAGCTCNGCAGACCCCTTGTGTCTGTAGATGGGTTTCCCAGGCCTTGTCCATTTGAGTCAGGGTAGTAAAGGGAGTTTTGGGTTTGAGCTCAAGGGCTGCTTTGGAAAGAAGGTGAAGGTGAGTACCTCTAAATTTTAACTTTAAAGCCCAGGGGAACAAAGAAAATGTGTGTATGTCTGTGTGTGTGAGTGAGAAGACCCTTTTTCCCCAATCACAGTTGGATTTTGCTCCTTCTGGTCTTTCCTAGCCGCAGAAAGGATCTGTTTAATTGGCAGAACCTGGAAAGCATGGGGGTTGGTCAGAGCACAGAACCTTTTGTAGGGAAAAGGGAGAGGCTATGTGAAAATGAAATGGAATGAGTGAATGAATGAAAGAATTGGATTTGGGCAAGTAGCTGGCAAGGCCCTGTAAGCAAAGCTAGGAAACTAAGCCCCGGGCTAGGAAGCCCCGGGCTAGGAGCGGTCCACTTACCTCTGAGAGCAAGCAGAGGTCTGCAGCGGATGTTAGGGGTCCGCAAAACAGTTGTGGTGAAGCCGATCGGTGGTTGAGTGACCCGTACCTTCTGAGGGGAAACCAGAAGCGTCTCTACAGGCCCCTTTTTGGGTCTGAAACTGTGGGGGATCCCGCAAGGAGCCCGCGTACACTGTGAGGGATCCAGAGTGCTCCGTGAGTCCTCTTTTTGGACTCACAAAACTGCGGAGGTAGGAGGAAGCTTCGCAAGGAAGCTTCCGGTATATAGAGCCCGTTAGTGTTCGAGGGCTGAGATAGGTTTCCCGGTTGAGAGCTTGCTCGACGCCTGGGACAGGAATCAGCTACCTGTCCAGGCCGGGATGAAAAAAAAAACGGTTAAAAGAGTTATGCAAAAAATAGACTTTGCTTAGTGCTTTGCTGGGAAACCAATTTGGCTAAATAAAGGTACTTAAAAGGGAAAATAAGAAATAGTGATTCTCTCTCTCTATCTCTATGCAACCACGTGGTATGTTTAAGATATGTGCCTTCCCTAATTTGAGCTATCTGAAACTTATGGTGGGAATGAGTAGGATGTGTAAACCTAAGACTTCTGTTCTCTTGTCTTTGTGTATATATGTTTGTCAAAGTCTGTGTGTGAGAGGTAAATGTGACTGTTAACTGTTTCAAATCGAAAGAAAAAAAAGAATTTTAAATTCTGCTAGAAATTCTGCTTAAAATAAACCACAAAAAAGGAAATCCCTCACTCTGTTTGTCTGGCCAACAAACAGAGTGAAGAAAAAAAAATGTGTTTGTTTGTTCGTTTGTTTGTTTTTCTTCTTCCTTTCTCTCTCTGTACTCTTAAGAAAAGCCCAAAGTTAGCAGGAGGAATGTTTTAAGTTCATCTGCTAGAAAGATTTCATTCTTGCATTTAATAATATATAATAAAGTTGGAAGGGACCTTGGAGGTCATCTAGTCCAACCCCCTGCTCAGGCAGGAAACCATATACGAACTTTATCAAATGCCTTACTGAAGTCCAAGAAAATTATATCCACAGCATTCCTCTAGTCCACAAATTTTGTAACTGGGTCAAAGAATGCAGTAAGATGTGTCTAGCATGAGCTGTTTTTAACAAACCCATGTTGGCTTTTGGTAATGACTTTGTTTGCCTCTAGGTGTTCGCTGATTCTTGTTTGATTATCTTTTCCAGAATCTTCCCAGGTATTGAGGTCAGGATAATGGGTTAGTAGTTTTCTGGATCTATTCTTTTTTCCTTTTTTTGAAGAGGGGAACTATATCAGCTCTTTTCCAGTCCTCTGGTAGTTCCCCAGTGTTCCAGGATCTTTGAAAAATATAGTTCAGTGGTTCTGAGATCACATCTACCAGTTCCTTGAGAACTTTGGGTGTAATCCATCTGGTCCTGGTGATTTGGACTCTTCTAGGCTGGATAAGTGCTCACTTACCATTTTCTTGCCTATCTTAACT
>NW_015389714.1:124276-134049 GCF_001527695.2 Protobothrops mucrosquamatus | reverse complement strand
AATGGGATTAAACCACAGATATCAAGGCCTAGAAAAACACTCAGAAATAGCCTCAAAGTTCATGCCACAGGAACAGGAAACTATTCCAAGCAGGGCTAGAGGGTATAAAAAGACCTTCTGCCCATGTGCTCCCTCTCTTTCTTCTCCTCTGCTGCTTCTTGCAAGGACCATCTGTCTTCTGCAATAAACTGTAACCTTCGTCCCAAAGCAGTCGCCATGTTTGCTTATTTATTCCCGGCTTGGATGAACCAGGATGAAGACTTACTTCTAACAATCCCGAGCCCTCCAGAGATCATCAACCAACGCGACCAATGCCGTTTCCGTGCTGTGCCCAGGCCGGAATCAAACACAACTGAAGAAAAAAAAAATGGAGCTATCTTCTGCTAGTCAATTTATATAATAAAAGGACTGACAACAATGGCAAATAGGTTATTTTTATATTTAGCCAATAAAACAAATGTATTCTTATCTGGAGGATACAAGTGAATGCATAAGGCTATTACAATACAGATTTTGTGGGTGGCCCTTGAAGACAATCCACAAATTAGAGTTATCTCAGAATGTGGCAATATGGGGGGCAGTCAATACCTCCTTCAGGTCTCTCATTACCCCATTTTGGAAAATCAAATTGTCCTTCAAGCCTATTAGATTCTACATAGTCACAGTGATGTTTGAAGCCTTACATATGTATGTTTATGGGAACACCTGTTTGTGTATAGTCTTTACATCTTATCTCATCAATGAGGCTTTTTTATGAGTCTCACTAACAAAACAGTTGGCATACAATACAGATTTCTCCATTATGGGACCCATATTATGGCATAAATTTCCTATGGAATTGAGGCAAGGCATCTCCTTAGCCTGGGCCTGAAATGTATTTTCTCAGTCCTTGCAATGCTACTGCTTTAGTTGTAATTTTATGTTTTGCTTTAATACGATTTTTAATGGACACCTTTACTACATTTTGTAAAGTACTTAGAGCCCTTAAAGGGACTGGGCTGCAGATACAGACTATAAATAAGAGGGATTTTCTCCTTTCCTTATTATAGTTATTATGCTTACGACAACCGGTGTTGTTGCTAAAATGTAACTTAACCCTCGCTGAACCCTAATGATGGCAATAGCTTAGCACTCCCCGTGGCTTTCTCCTACTTAAACAAGCTGTGGCTTCTTTATTAAATAAAATCAAGGTTGCACGGGCAAACTTTGGAACATGTCAGTTTCATACATTAAAAGGTCTCACGCTGAACTCGTCATCATATGCAAAGGGTTCTCGGCGCACTCCAACAGCTACGCTTTCTGAACACACCACGCCATCTAAAGAGAGATTCCCTAAAACGGCGCAGCTGTTGATGAGTCGCATCCTAGAACTAAGGCTACCCTATTCGGGCTGCATAAACCTGGAAATCCACTAGAAGACAGCAAAAGGAAAGAGGAAAGTCTGCCCCATTGCTGCCTCTCAGAGGTCTTCCGGAAGTTCCAGCACAGGTAGGGTAACCCTACTTAAATCCAACCACCACCACATCTCTCACTCCCCCACCCCGCCATCATATCATGTGTGCGTGTTTTCTATTGGCTTTTCAGGTAATTGTTTGGTACTTGACCAATGAAACTTCTCAGCAAAGCAATCCCACCTTTTTTATTAAGCTCTGTATTTCTGTTTTTCATCTTCTTCTCAAAAGTCTTTTTCTATCAATAGGCGTGACCCTTACCCTGAACATCAGTTGGTGAGAACTCAAGTCAATTTGTGATTCCGTGCAAGCGATTGGGCTTTCCATTGACGTCCATCATTGTCAAACCCGCTTATTTCCATTGGCTTAAACTGGACACTTCAGCAGACGAGAAAGATTGGTAAGAGCAGATGCCAATCATCCAGAGGCGGTTATCTGAGCGAACAACGTGCATTTTGATTGATGAAAAGGTATAATCCTTGAACAGTTATTGGTCGCTTCTCGGTTGAATGGGGGGGGGGTGATTACAGGGCGGTGCTTGGTCTGCTGAAGAGGAGGAGGAAGATGGCACCGTGAGGGGTGTCCGGATCGCTGCCGATTCCATTCTTACAGGCGAGTAAGCTTGGTGGGTTTGGGCTCGGGGAGAAATGGGAGGAGAAACCAAGAGATGGGAGTGGGGTGATAAATGGAGGAAGAGGTGGGGTCTTTAAAGCAAGTAGGGGGCCTTCGTGGGAGGGGACCCCGAGCGTTCGAACGGGGCTGAAGCAACTGGGACCAGAAGAAGGCGTGGCTATGGTGAGAGACCGCCTCCTCGGGAACCCATAAGAAAAACAGGCTTGGGTAACGGGAGAGAATGAGAATGTCCATTCTTGTGTTCGGACAGCGGAAGGAGGGAAGGTGACGGGGATAGGTTGATAGTTTGGCATTGTTGCTTGATTTCTTTTTAATGGCGGTATACCTGTACTTTTAACAGTAACCTGGAAGCAAGCAAGTGGACCTTAGTATAATACTATTGCTTCAAATATATGTCGACTTATTTTTTTCCTGGTATCATGCTATTTTGAACGGTACAGGGTTATGAACGTCTGTGGATTAAGAAAGTGGCATAAGAATGGAGAATTAAAAGAGCTGGAGGATGGGCAGGGACAGTCCTGTCAACTACAGTAGAGAATGAGTGCATAAAAATAGTTGAAATAGTCACCTAAAGCAGACGACAGTGAGAAGTTATTGGGACAACCTACAACCTAGGAACCATTCAGAATTAGAATGGTGGGTGTTTGGAACCAGGGAACAGTAATGGGCATGGGATTCTAAAGAAAAAAAAAAGACTGAGATGCTGCTGCCGCCTCTCTAATCATGGGGTAGATGTTCAGAGCAAAGGTACAGGATATAGATGTAGTAGTTGAGTATACTGTAAGTGATGGAACAGGAATTAAATTCACAAGACTATCCAGTTGAGTCAGGCTCAGCATTTCAATCCATTGGACTTAAATAACAGGTAGGTTTTCTCAAGTATCAGTTCTGTGTTCAGATGTAATGAAAATAAAATATAATTAGTGAGGGGTGCAGGGGACTGAAGATAAATAATACAATCCCTTGCTGTGTTTTAGTTTCTGGCTGCAGTAGCAATATTTCATTTGCACAATGATTTTTTGAATTAACCCAATTTGCCTTAGTTTGCAAGCATATTGAAGCCTAAACTAGTTACAATTGCTAGTGTATGCATGCTTCAGGTATGTAAAATATGTGTATATAAAATCCCTTTCAGATATTAGTACTCTGGGGTACCACAAGGTTTTGTCTTAGGCCCCGTACTCTTCAATATATTCATAAATGACTTAGATGAGGGAATAGAAGGGGAACTCATCAAATTTGCAGATGACGCTAAGTTGGCAGGAATAGCCAACACCCAAGAATCCAAAAAGATCTTGACAGACTTGAACAATGGGCCCTATCCAACAAAAAGAAATGTAATGTGGAGAAAAGCAAGGTTTTACAGGTAGGCAGGAAAAATCAAAGGTACAACTACAGATTAGGCAAAACATGGTTTAAAAACAGTAACTGTGAGAGGGACTTTGGAGACCTAGTGGACAATCACTTAAACATGAGTCAGCAGTGTGTGGCAGCAGCCAAAAAAGCTAATACAATCCTTGGTTGTATAAACAGGCATAGAATCAAAATCACGTGAAGTATTAGTACAGAAAAGATGTTGAGACTTTGCGGGAAAGTGCAAAGAAAAGCAACTAAGATGATTAAAGGCCTGGAGAAAAAAACATGTGAAGAACGGTTTGCAGGGTTTGGCTAGTCTAGAGAAAAGGAGGACTGAGGGGGACACAATAGCAGTATTCCAGTATTTGAGAGGTTTCCACAAAGAGGAGGGGGTCAACTTATTTTCCAAAGCACCAGAGGGCAGGACAAGAAACAATGAATGGAAACTAATACAGGAGAGAAGCAACCTGGAGTTAAGGAGAAGCTTCCTAACAGAACAATTAACCACTGGAACAGCTTGCTGTCGGAATTGTGGGTGCTTTATCACTGGGAGTTTTTAAGAAGAGACTGGACAGCCTCTGGTCTGAAATGGTATAGGGTCTCCTGCTTGAGCAGAGGGTTGGACTAGAAGACCAAGGTCCCTTCCAGCTCTATTCTGATTCTAATAATTCTGTTTATTATACAGTGATGTGGCTCACACAACATATTGAACCACAAATTAGCCAACCATAGTTTAGGTCTGTGTTTTCTGCAGACCCAGTCAATGGGGTTGCAGGAGAAATTGTGGTCCATGAAGTCCTAAAGATGATTTGTTCAGAACAAGTAGGAGACACCTTCCATTGAAGGTGTAGCAGAGATCATGGGGCTAAACTAAATGCTTGATCTACTGAGCCAGAAGGCTTTTTATTTACTCTTTGGTGATCAACAGAAAAAGACTTACTAGAGATGGTGAGTGGAGTGAGGTTGATAGAAAGTTAAATGTAATGAAAAAGAATGGATCTTCTGGAAGGGCATGGTGACACTCCTCCCCCTCAAAATGCATACCATATACTCTAGTGTATTTTAAATAACATGGCAAAAAGTTACTGAAGTAATCTGATTATACTCTGGTTGCTTACCTGCACACACACACACACACACACACACACACGGTGTGACTATATCCAAATGTTAGAATAAAATGGTGAATACTGTACTGAGCCTATAGTATAGCTTGTGTTTATTCCTATTTGTTTTTAAGGAAGATGAGTTCAACAGTCAATACTGCTCTCCAGGATTTAAGGATCTTGGAAAGTCATGATGGAAACTGATTCCTCCAGTTAAAAAAGGAGGGAGTTTAGCATACAATACAAATAACATTTTAAGTTTTAAAAATGACATAAATACTTGGTTACTTAATTGTGGCTGGGATTTTTTTCTCTTTGAGTTTAAACTTTTAAGTCTCTGAATCTGTCAAGGTAATGATTTAACGGCTAACCAGCTTATGTAATGTAAGAAGATGTAATGATGGGAATGACTCAGCAGGGTCTGTGTCTCTTTAAGAGGTTCCGGATCGCGGCGTGTGCAGCCTTGCGGAGAGACTCCTCTCTTTGCCGGCTGCTTTCCCTCTGCTGGTAGACCCTTAATCAGGAGGGGCGACTACCATTGAGGCCCTCATCGACTGGAAGGGCGGCAGCTCCTTCTGCGGTCCGAGATTGCTCCTTAGGGCCGAAGGAGAAAAGATCGGCTAGTAAAATGGCCGATCACTTTGCTGCTGTAACCGAAAGTCAGAAGAACATCTAAGCGTAAAGAACCACCGTGGTTGATCCGGGTGAGATTTTTTTCCCCTCTCTTAGCCCTTTTCTCTTTTTTGTTTCCTGTAAAAAGCATTTTTGGAACTATTTCCCTTCTTTGAGAGAGCGGCGTTTGTTAGTGTGGGAAGAGAAGCTTTGAAAATGGAATGAAAATTAATTTTAATTGACTATTTTCTATTTACTTTGGGGTCTTGAAAAAATCCTTATTATTGAATTTTATTACTGGATTTAGTTTATATGTGAAGAATATTATTTTTTCCTGATTTTGTCAACGTCGTTTTTGGTGTCTGGGAAGAGATTTTATAGTCTACTGAGGACACCCTGTGGAGAAATTTAAAATTGCAACTGTTTTTTTTTCTGTTTGATGCTGAGATTGGTTTTGACCTTCAGATCATCATAAAAGGGAAAAGACACAGAAATTCAACAGCTGTTAAATTTGTGTGGGTGGACACTGGCTAAATGTTATTAAATATAGCCTCCACTAAAAGATAACAGGCCTGTTTTTAGTTACTATTGAAATGGAGAAACCCTATTCACAACTCAGCTGTAAACTTATATTGGAAAAAATCTATGAAGCCACTGAGCAAATATGTTTTGGGGCTTACCAGTCTCAGTCCATTGGAGAGGTTGTGATTTCAAGGTCTGCTAGCTTTGCAGAACAAAACAATTGGGACAGGGTGCATGTGAACACCGAGGTGTTCATGCCAACACGTAGTGCTAGTTCTCAAAGGAGAGACTACACAAAGCCCAATGAAGGAAGAACAGAATAGCAGGTCGGAAATAGTAGGAATAGAAGAGGATAGACCTGAGGTAAAGAGAGAAGTAACAGAAACACAGGAACAGATAATACCAAGGAGGTCTGAACGTAGCAATAAAGGCATACCTCCTGATCAGTTCTCAGCAAGTTGGGTTAGAGCGTATAGTGTAAGATATGAGCCCTGTAATTACCAAGAGATGTTATCATTGCCTAAAGTAGAACAGGATAAATGGAAGGAGGCTATGGACAGAGAAATGCAGTCTATGAATGAGCACCAGGTGTTTATCCTTATGAGATTAACAGAAGGACAAAAGGCCGTGGGGTATAAATAAGTATATAAGAAGAAGGTGTTACACGACAATGAACTGCAGCACAAGGCATGGTTAGTTGTACAGGGATTTACGCAGAGAAAAAATGTTCATTATGACGAAGTGTTTGCACCAACAGTAAGAGGTGAGACCATAAGGCTAGTATTGGCTTTAGCAGCTGCACGCAGTTATACCATATATCATTTTGATATCACCACTGCATATTTAAACGCTGAATTAGAGGAAAACATATATATGGCACAAGCTCCAGGTTATGAAACTAAGCACCCTGGATATGTATATAAATTGAATAAAGCCATATATGGGTTAAAACAGCAAGAAACTAGAATCAGTGTTTAGATGCTGCTCTCAAAGAGTTAGGTTTTAGAAGTAGCAAGGCAGATCCATGTTTGTACACTGCACAGTATAAGGGTGCAGAGTGTTTCCTGTTAGCTTATGTTGGTGACTTGTGTTTTATTACTAAAATAGCTCCCAGGTTGACTCCTTTGTCAAGCAACTTGAAAGGAAGTTCCAATTAAAAAGCCTAGGGGAAATAAAGAATTATCTAGGTGTGGAGATAAGAAAACCAAAACAGGGAGGATATGTGATAAGCCATCTATCCATCCCGTGCCTCCGTGTCTCAAGCCTCCGTGGCACAGAACTGCTGGCGTTCTCTCTCCCTCTCAAAGATCCTTAAAAGTTATGCTTGGGTGGAAGACTTTCTTTTACGGGTGGCCCGACATTCGTGGGCAGGCAGGACCTCACCCACCGAGCCGCCGCCTCCCATCGCCCTCCACGCCAGCCGGCTCCGTCGCCAGATCTCCCAGCTGAGGGGCGCAGGAGTTTGGCGCTGCGGCAGCCTCCCCTTCGCCCTCCGCACCGGCCAAAGCGTCAGCTGGCGACCCCCAGACCTGCGCCCGTCAGCTGGGAGGTCCGGCGACGGAGCCGGCTGGCATGGAGGGTGGTGGGGAGGTGACGGCTCGGCAGGCGTGGTCCTGCCTGCCCGCGAATGTCGGGCCCATCCGCCCCATCTGTAAAAGAAAAAGTCTTCCGCCCAAGCATAACTTTTAAGGATTTTAAGGATCTTTGAGAGGGAGAGAGAAATAGAGAGAGGGAGAGAAAAAGAGGAAAGAGAAAGAGAGAGAGGAAAGAGAGAAACGGGAGAGGAAAGAGAAAAAGAGGGAAAGAGAGAGGAAAGAGGGAGAAGAGAGAGGAAAGAGAAAGAGAAAGAGAGGAAAGATAATTTGGGGGTCGACCAGAAGGGAACCGGGTCTGATAAGGGCGAAAGTTGTTCCCCCTCGCCCCTCTCTCCGCCTCCCTTTGTGCAGCGGCGTCTCTGGCTGCTGCCTTCCCAGTCGCCGAGAAAGGGGGAAAAAAAGCCGTGAGTGAGTTCCCCTTTCTGCCTCGCTGAAAGCTTTTTTTTTTTTAAACAACCGCTCGTTCAGAACTCCTCGGGGCTTGTTTGCACGAGCTTGTGGCAGATCAATAAATAAATGGGTGGAGGAGCCAAACCGTCCAAGGCATTTGCACCCTGAAGGTGTGGACGCTGCTTTCATGACTTGCCACCACCACCCCCTCTCTTCCCGCCCTGCTCGGGCAACGCGCTGCTGCTGCTGCTGCTGGCTGAGCTGAGCTGAGCTGAGCTGCAGCGCCGGAGCCTCTCCCACGCCGCCCGGCCCGCCTCCCTCGCTGTCGGAGGGCATCTGTGTGTGTCTCCAGACCTTACTGGACTACCATCCCCAGCAGCCCTAAAAAGCACTGTGGAAGAGTGGGGAATGCTGGGAGTTGCAGTTCATCACCATCTGGAAAAACATGACTCTCCAAAGATCAATCCTTCCTTCCTTCCTTCCTTCCTTCCTTCCATCCATCCATCCATCCATCCACCTCCTTCCCTTCCCTTTCAATCTCCTTCCTTCCTTCCTTCCATCTCCATCCCTTCCCCTTCAATCTCTCTCCTTCCTTCCTTCCTTCCCCCTTCAAACTCCTTCCTTCTCCATCTCCTTCCTTTCCCCTTCAATCTTCCTCCCTTCTCTCCATCTCCATCCCTTCCCCTTCAATCTCTCTCCTTCCTTCCTTCCTTNCTCCTTCCTTTCCCCTTCAATCTTCCTTCCTTCCTTCCCCTTCCCTCCCTCCCAACATTTTTGAGCAAGGAAGAGTAAGCTTCTCCAGTGAGCATTGCTATATTGTTTTTGTGATTAATCACTATGCTTTAATTATGTTCAATTCGTAACAATGAAAATACACCCTGCATATCAGATATTTACATTACGATTCATAACAGTAGCAAAATTACAGTTATGAAGTAGCAACGAAAATAATTTTATGGTTGTGGGTCACCACAACATGAGGAACTGTATTAAGGGGTCGCGGCAACGCTTTCCTCGGTGAACCCATACAGTTGATATTAGACAGAGATAAGAATTGAACCGGTGTGTGTGTTGCTGGCTTCCGGGAACTGGGCAACTTCGTGCACGGACCTAGGTAAGTGTTCTGGGGTGGCCAGTATACACTGCCTAGGCAGTTGGTGGGAAGGCTGGGTAGGCTTGTGTGAATTTGAGACAGTGTGTGTGTGACGTCCCAAGTATCCGCTTAGTGGATAGCAAGACGGAGCGAGAGTGGACTGCTGATAACTCTAGATTCACGCGAGTGCATATCTAGAGGGATCAGGGGGAAGCGAATTGAGGAATATACGTGAAGTCTCAATTAGAATACACAGGACTGTAAACCAGTATGGGCAACATGGGGAGTACTCCAGGAGAGAAGTGTTTGAGAAAAATAAGGAGGAACCCCAAATTAAATATAGATAAGGAAAGTCCACTAGGGATTTTGTTGAGTAATTGGGGAAAACCTCCGTATAATGAAATAGTTAGTAAAATAAACATAACCAAGGAAGATATGGTTAATTTGTGTTGTTATGTCTGGTGGGAAGATGAAAAAGTAGAATGGCCCCGATTAGGAACAAATGACTATTTTGCTTGTCAGAATTTATATGAGTATGTGTCAAGGAAAACATGTAGATCATTAGTCAATGAATTAGACTATGCTTTAATTTGGAACCCAGGTAAATGGGTCACCTTGACTATGAGTGGCCCTAGCCCTCATAAAATAACCTCAATATATTTACAAGAAGAAGAAAAGAATGAAATAGGAGAAGAAGAAGATGAAAAATCCATGAAATATTTACCCCCACCTTATAATCCTAATCTACCACAACCAACAAATGTACAAATACCTATTCCACCACCCCTACCAGCTCCTGTAACACAAGCCCAGGATGCTGTGAGAGGTGGACCCTATAAGGTATTAGTAAAAGAATTGGAACAATTGAAGAAAGATATAAAGAATTTTCCCTTTAAGGATAAACCACTACAGGCTTTTCCTTTAAGAGAAGTACCCAATGGAGTAGATGGCCAAGGACAGGCCCGTATCAGTTTTGTACATGAGCCTTTAAAGGCATCTGAATTACGCGCCTTTA
>NW_015389714.1:112247-120369 GCF_001527695.2 Protobothrops mucrosquamatus | reverse complement strand
AAACCAAGGAGCTAATTGAGATCTACGCCGGGTCAGAGGCCGCAGCGGCACGACTCGGTCCAGTGCCGCGGCCGCGGCCGCATCCCAGGCCGCGGCCTGATCTTCCGCCGAGTCGTGACCTAACGCCTCCGGATATGGCCCAAGCTCCGTCAGGAACCTCTCCGGGTCCATCAGGAGCCTGGGACGGAACCATCTAAGTTGTTCCGTCTCCCTGCGGCGAGGGGGAGCGGTCCAGAAGTCCATCCTCAGGAGTGCATGATCTGACCATGACAAGGGCTCTATGACTATCTCCCCCATTTCCAGATCATTCTGCCACTGGCCAGAGACAAAAATCAGATCCAGTGTGTGACCCCCTATGTGAGTGGGTGCATGTACTAATTGGGTCAAGTAGCGTTGCTACTGCTTCGCTGCCTGCATTTCTACTTTATGCGCGAGCGTTTTGGGGGAGCGCGGGACTGCTGCCGAGGCCCCGAGCTGCTCAGATCCCTAAAACTTCCAACGAGGAACACAATTCATTCGTGGGTGTGGCGGCCGCCATTTTCTTTTGCATTCAATCTCGCTGTTTCATTGCACAAGGTGTCCGCCATCTTTAAATTGAGGCCTGTATCACATCTCCACGTGGCCGGCATCCGCCATTTTGTTTTGGTGGCCTGCATTGCAGGGCCGGCGTAGGACAGCGGTTTAATCGCACGTGCCTGGCGGCCGCCATTTTGTAGCATCTAAATTTCAATAAAATCTCCTGGTGATTCGGTGGCTGGTTTAGTCCCCCCCCCTGGTTTATGGGGAGGGCAGAATCAACAGAATCAACATTATCTGTGTTTCCCAGCCAAATTTATTGACATTGCCTCTGGCAATTTTTTCTATATACTCCCTTATCTGAGTGATCACTTGTCTCTCATTGGGGGTGGCCTTGCCTGTATTTTTCTGGGCCCTTCGATCTAGCCTGTTGTTGTTGACCCACCCTCAGACTTGTGCTGAAGGGTCTCAGGCCTAACATTTTTTCATCACCAGGTTAATATTTCAGCCTTCATCAGCCTGATATATCCCACCCTCAGTCTTGTGCTGAAGGGATAGAGGCTGTCACTCCCTGTTCATCAGCCTGATACATCCCACCCTCAGTCTCGTGCTGAAGGGATAGAGGCTATCACTCCCTGGCAGGGGGGCCGCTCAGGTCCTGCCCAGCCTTTGCTACCTGCTTATCCCACCCTCAGACTTGTGCTGAAGGGATTCAGGTTCCTTGCAGGGAGTTTCATACTGGTTTTCCAGTCCTCTGGTTTTTCATTACTTGATGCAACCCATCTTCAGTCTTGTGCTGAAGGATCCCTGGACACAATATCCCTGATAAAGTACCAAGGGTGGTTTTCCAGGTTGTTGTCCTGTCTATTCAATACCTTTCTTTTGCTACCCGTTTCAGTCTTTAACCACAGATTCAGCAATGGCGGATGATTCACACCCTGATCTGGTTCTGGCACCAACCAGTCCTCCTGCTAAACGGAGGCGCAAATCATCAAAGACTGAGGTAGCTGACAGGCTCAAGGCCAGAACTAAGGCTGTATCCAGTAAGGCTCCATCCAAAAGGGCTGAAAAAGAGGCTGCATTACCACCACAGGTACCGGTAGTTCCTGATCCTCCCGGGGCTTCTCCCTTCAGCCCCCAGGTCACCACTATTGCGCTGGTACACAGACCATTGTCTCCGCGACATGGGGGATTCCTCAGCCTACCCCCCTTCCTGCTCCTTTGGCCATGTTCACGCCCACGGCAGCAGGTACTAGTTCTGAGCAACCACAAACGCTTGCTCCGGAATGTTCCATCCCTTCTGAACATTCCTCACAGAGCGGAGAATATTATTCCGAGATTGAGGAATCACGAGGTGCAGTCTTATCAGAGAATGAGGATGATTCTCACATTTCGTAGGGCTCTTTGATCCTGCCCTGTTTAAAACTATTCTTACCAAAGCCACGGCTTCATGCCAGATGGAACCAGAACCTGAACCAGAACCCACCCCTTCCACCAGTCAGACTGCAAATCCTGTGTTAGCTGAGCGCACGATAACTCAGAAACACATTCCCTGTCCCCCCATTTTTACCAATACGGTTAAAAAAAGCTGTGGTCTAATCCGGGTGTCTCTCCGGCTCCTGGGTCCTCTGATTAGAAATTGTTCAGCGTGGCTCCATCTCTGCCCAACCTCTTGGAGTTTCCCTCTGTAGATACTTCCCTCACTCCCATCTTCTCCAATACCACGATTGCAGGGGATATGGCGGAGGCATTAAAACCGGGGGACAGAAAATCAGAGTACTCCCTCAGGAGGGCGCATCAGGCGTCAGGGTGGGCGATAAAGGCTTCCACGTCTGCCTCATTTTTTCTCTCGCTACTCTGTCACTTGGCTCCAGGAGCTTCAAAATTTAATTCCTCAGGATCAAGTTCGCGCGCATCAAACATTGGGAAAAGTGTTAGTGGCGATTGGGTACACAGCAGACGCTACGCTGCATGCCGCCAGTTTTTCAGCCAGAGCAATAGCAGCCAATATTTCGACCAGGCGCTTACTTTGGCTGAAGCAATGGAAGGCGGATTTGAAATCTAAGAGTCGTTTGTCCACCGCTCCTTACTCTGGTGGAAAACTATTTGGAGATGCCCTGGAGCCATACCTTGTAGAGAATAAGGACAAAAAGAAGGTACTGGCTCACCAAGGCAGGAGAGCAGATAGAAAGCCTCCCCCCTTTTTATTCGACGGCAGGGATTCAGGGGCAATACCCAGGGCTCTAACTGGTCTCAACCAGCACGTCCCTTTACCCCAAAATCGGACCGGCAGGCGGATCGTTTTGGGGACCAAACCCAGGCAACCACAACAACAGTCTAAACGGCCTTTTCGAGGTGCGGGGGGGCCGTCCCTATCGGAGGAATAAGTGACTCCGTGGTAGGTCCCCCCATAGGAGGTCGCCTATCCCTGTTCTCTCGGACCTGGGAGGGCACTACCACAGACGCCTGGGTTTTGTCCACAGTTATCCATGGACTGACAGAGTTTTTCGCAAATCCGGTAAACCGCTTCATCTCTTGCCCAACACCTTCAAACCCGTCAAAACGGGCTCTCATGAAGGAGGCCACTACCCACCTTCTCACAATAAGGGCAATAGAACCGGTTCCCCCCGATCAATAGGGAAGAGGATTTTATTCAATCCTATTCATAGTCCCAAAAGCCTCGGGAGGATGGAGGGTCATTCTGGACCTAAAACGCTTAAACTCTTACCTAATTTACAAAAAATTCAAAATGCAAACACTCCAATCTATTCTGGCCAGCATAAGGAAGAACGACCTCCTCACGTCCATCGACCTCAAGGAGGCGTATCTTCACATTCCAATTTTTCAATCACATCGCAGATTTCTCAGATTTGTTACGGATCTTATCATTATCAATACAGAGCACTTCCGTTTGGCCTTTCATACGCCCCGAGGGTATTCCCAAAGATTCTATCGGTCCCGGCAGCTCACCTCAGACTGGTGTCCATACGGATCCAGTGTTATCTGGACGACATCCTCATACAATCAGGGTCGGTCCAGGCGGCGCTGTCAGAGGTGGCCCGCACAATAGAGGTACTCCAGGATCATGGTTTCTTGGTGAATTTCCCCAAAAGTCAACTGGTTCCATTCACACGGTTTCTTCATCTTGGAGCAATAATACATACGACCCAATACATGGTCTATCTTTCACCGGACCGCATAGCCAGTCTCGGGCTCTTGTCAGATTGGTACAACGCACCAGGTCAGTCTCACTCCTCACTCTTTCCCAGCTCCTAGGCAAGATGTTCTCTTGCATCGCCATCGTACCCTGGTCCAGACTTCATTCGAGGACCCTGCAATGGTTCCTCCTTCCTTTTCAGAGGAAGAAGTTGACATCCTCCAACATATTAGGGCGGTTGACTCCCCTAGTAGCATGTTCCCTCCTGTGGTGACGTTCTCGAGCAATCAACAGAGGCTCGAAATTCAGGGAGCAGTCACGGGTGGTACTCACCACGGACGCCAGTCTCTTTGGCTGGGGGGCTCACCTCCAGTCTCAGATGGCCCAGGGGAGATGGTCAAAGGAGGACCTAGCACACAATATCAATTGGCTGGAGCTCCGGGCAATTCTTCTGGCGTTGTGTCACTTCAAACACAAGGTGAGAGGCCAACACACACTTGTCCTCACGGACATTGCGGCCAAGGCTCATGTGAACAGCCAAGGGGGCACCCGATCAAGATCTCTGATGACAGAGGCCACACTGCTCTGCTCTTGGGCAGAAACCAATCTGTTATCGATAAGGGCGGATCACATTTCGGGGGAGATCAACAAACAGGCAGACGCTCTCAGCAGAGCGACAGTGGATCATTCAGAAGGGCGTCTGGATCCAGACCTGTTCCTCGTCATATTTCGCAGGGTGGGACACCCAGTCCTCGACTTGTTCGCCTCGGAAAAGAACTCCCAACCTCCAAGGTTTTTCTTCCGCTTTCAGTCTCCAGGGGCGGAGGGAGTGGATGCCTTACGCATCCCGTGGCCCCGGGGCCTTCCTTACGCTTTTCCTCCGCTTTTATTCTTCCAGCGGTCATCCGCAAAATTCTGCGGGAGCGGGCGGAGGTCGTTCTCATAGCCACTCATTGGCCGAGACGCCCTTGGTTTGCAGATCTCATGAGCCTATCTGTAGCCACCCCGTGGCGGATACCTCCAGACCTGATAGCGCTCACTCAGGGGGCGCTCCGCCATCCCGATCCTCAATGGCTACAGTTAACCGTATGGCGATTGAGCGGAGACGTTTGACTACGGAGACTTATTCTCCGAGGGTCATTGATATCATCCAGGCATCTAGACGTCCCTCAACGAATAGAGTTTATGACTCTACTTGGAGGAGTTTTACATCTTGGATGTCCAAGCTTCAGGTACAGTTCTCATCTCTCTCTGTACCTCAGGTCCTACAGTTTTTGCTGGACGGGAGGGACAAAGGGCTGTCTCCTAGTACTCTTAGGAGACAGGTGGCGGCTTTAGCCACGCTTCTTTCCTGCAAGGACGCTTCTTCTCTTGCTCACCATCCAATGATCCGTTTCCTTTCTTAAAGGAGCAGCTAATATAAAGCCCCCAACGGTTCATCGCTATCCTTCCTGGGATTTGTCAAAAGTTTTACAGGCCCTTACCGGGTCACCCTTTGAACCTTTTCGCTCATGCGATCTCAATCTGTTATCCATGAAGGTGGCTTTTCTGGTGGCAGTGACCTCTGCCAGGCGCATTTCCGAATTGGTTGTTCTTTCGGTGAGGGAGGATCTTTGTTTGTTTCCCCCTGACTGTGTAATTTTACGTTTGGATCCCACATTTATTCCTAAGGTGAATTCGTTGTTTCACCGGTCACAGGAAGTGGTGTTACCAAGTTTTGGTCCTCGTCCATCTAGTGACTTGGATCACAGATGGCACACTTTAGATGTTCGCAGAGCACTTCGCATTTCTATTAAGAGGACGTCTTCTTTCCGTAGATCTGAGGCTCTCTTCGTGTCATTCGCTCCGACCTCAATGGGTCTCAAGATCTCTTCTACCACCATCGCTAGATGGATAAAGGCTTGTATTGCTACAGCATATCAATCACAATCATTGGCTGTGCTGATACGTATCACAGCTCACTCTACTCGCAGCGCGGCCACTTCTGCTGCCTGGGCTACTCAGGCGCCTATCGGCGACATCTGTCGGGCGGCGACCTGGTCGTCCCCTTCGCCATTTATTCGTCATTATAAAATAGATAGTTTTGCTTCTGCTGATGCTGCCTTTGGCCGTCGTGTATTACAGCGGGTAGTTTCATCTCCTGCATCACATGCCCCGTCTGTTAACCCTCCCTAGGGACAGGCGAGCTTTGGTATGTCCCAATCATGTGGATTATCCATCCCTCATGCTGGAGAAGGGGCGTTGGTCTTACCTGAACGCCATTTCTCAGCATGATGATGGATAATCCACCCCCGCCCTTTTTGTTCTTTTTATGGGTTCATGGGCACGGTGATAGGAGTCTGGAGAACAACACGCCTGACTTTGTCTGTTGCTTCGCCTCCGTCGGAACTGGGCATGTGCGGCCAGGCAGGAGGCGTGGCTATCTCAGACTTAGTCTTATTGGGTACAAGGGACTTCAGGAAACCCAATCATGTGGATTATCCATCATCATGCTGAGAAATGGCGTTCAGGTAAGACCAACGCCCCTTACCTCAAGTGGGAAATTCCACAATATGAAACTCAAATGACTTGGATAAAATGTTTCCCTTTAGTATTGTTGCAAATAAGAACACAACCACGGAAAAATTTAGGATTGTCTCCTTATGAATTGTTGTATGGTGTGTCATTTATGCCTGGAAACATCTCCATGGTGTCAGGCCTGAGATCGCCGCTCCTTGCTGTGCCGGTCCGGATGAGGTCTCCGTCTCCTCGCCTTCCTCTCTGGCTCCCAGCTGGCGTTCCGTGCAGCGGCGCTCCCTCCGTTCGCCCTGCCGTCGGGACGGCAACGTCGGACGTCATCGGGCGGCGCCGGGCTACAGACTGACGGGCGGACGGCGCCAGCCTACCGATGCGTGGGGCGCCAGCCTACCGATGCATGGGGCGTCAGCCTACCGATGCGCCAGCCTACCGATGCGCTGGCCTGCACGGGCGCTGGGACATCTTTCGAGCGGCGAGCAGCGGAACGGGGCCGAGGGGGCGGGGCCGATGGGGCGGGGTTGAACGGACGCTGGGCCTGACAATTCCCAGGTGTTTTCGCTGGAGGGACTGGCTGACTATGGGGGTGGTATTGGGCGGGGCGGGCCTGGGATGGGCGGGGCTGCTGGGATACAAAGCACGCTGCGAGAAAGCAACTCCCAGAGCTAACTTTACTACAACTGTGAATAAAATTGTTCGTTTGCCGTTCCTGTCTGCTGGGGTTTTGTTTGGGAAACCAAGCCAGGACGGTCTGACATTAAGTTAGCTCTCCTATAAAAAAAAAAGGAACTACCTTCCAGCTGGCTGTGGTGTGTCCAGGTGTTCTGTTAGCTCCGAGGGCATGGCAGAGGGAAAGCCAAGTGCGGTAACGCCTGGGGAGGCGGCTGAGACGGCAAGTGAGACGGCAGTTCCACCGGCGAGGGAGGAGCCGGAGGCCGTGGTGCGACCAAAGGAGAGAATACAGCAGCCTGCGGAGGCCGGGTTGGAAACCCCACAGCCAGCGTCCACTGCTGCGTCAGGGGAGTGGTGGCTAAGCTCGGCCCTACAACCGCCCAAGGCAGGGGAACGGCGACCAGCAGTGAGTTCGGGGCCAGCGTTAAGCGGTTGGAGGGAGCGACGTGTGACGGGATGAAGACGATGAGTGGAGTTATTCCACTGCTCCAGGGCAGTCTACCTTGGACGCGCTTCGGGACCAGTTCGGGGAGACGGGTTATCTGGCACCACCTCCCACGAGGCCCAGGGCGGGGGTGGGGCCACCAGCTGAGCCATCTAGGTTCCAGTTGGCCAGCCCTCGGTTCAGGCTCACCCCCTCCCTGAGGGAACCGGAGACGGAACTGGGCAGCAGGTCACAGCGCCCTAGACAGGGCCGTCAGGCCGGGGCCCCGGTCGCGGACCCATCCAGACAACCCAGGGGGATGCCCAGCCCCGCAGGACCCTGGAGAGGGGGCCAAGATGGTGGTCAAGTCGCGCCCCCGGCTGGGGACCAGTATGGCAATCCTATCGTGGCTCCTTGGCCTCAGGCGGTGCTGTGGAACCCACCCCCCCTGAACGTAACATTCGACGGGGATCCTGACCGCTTGGCGATTTTTCTGAGCCATGTGCTCAGCCACCTGGACCGTTTTACCACCTTATATCCGTCTAATTGGGCTATGGTGGTGGCTGTCACGGCAAACTTGCAGGGGGAGGCTGCGGCTTGGGCGGCAGACTTGTATAGTGACCACGCCGGGGAGCTGGCAGACATTGGTCTGTTCCTGGAAGCCCTGAAGACAAGGTTTGAAGACCCCTCCAGGGTGCAGCGAGCGGAGGCGGAAGTGTTAGGGTTGCGGCAACGAGGCAGGCCGGCCAGGCAGTATGTTAGAGACTTCCAGCAAGCGGCGGGAAGACTGCGGTCATGGCCGGAGCGCTTACTAGTGCACCATTTCCGGGCTGGGCTGG
>NW_015389714.1:108485-111755 GCF_001527695.2 Protobothrops mucrosquamatus | reverse complement strand
AGGACGACCCAAAAGACCATTGAGGGGTCCGAGACAGCCCAGAAGGGGAACGCCCTTGCTTTCCCCGCCGAATACGATGATCTCGCTGCAGTCTTCAGTGAGCGGGAGTGTGACACTCTGCCACCACACCGCCCCACTGATTGTGCGATTGAGATCCTGCCAGGCTCCAAGCTGCCAAAACCCAGAATGTACCCCATGACGCCCCTAGAGCTCCGAGAACTGCGGCAGTATATCGACAAAAATCTAGAACGGGGCTTTATACAGCCTGCTCGCTCTCGGATAGCGGCCCCTGTTTTGTTCCAAGAGAAGAAGGACGGGGGTCTCCGACTGTGTGTGGACTTTTGTGGGATCAACGCAGTCTGCGTAGAGAATATGTACCCCCTCCCACTGATGAAAGATCTCCTAGCACATTTGGCCAAGGGAAAGATATTCACGAAACTAGATCTTCGTGAAGCGTATTACCGGGTGAGAATAAAACGAGGGGACGAGTGGAAGACGGCCTTCAACTGTCCGTTGGGCAGTTATGAGTTTAAAGTAATGCCCTTTGGTTTGCAAGGAGCCCCCGCAGTGTTCATGCAGTTGATAAATGGGGTGTTGCATGAACACTTATACCGCGGGGTGCTCGTATACCTGGACGACATCCTCATCTACTCCCAGACACGGGAGGAATGCCCAATTATTTGTGAAACTGTCCAAGTGCGAGTTTCACCAAACCCGGATTGATTATTTAGGGTACAGGATTTCAGCAGCAGGTGTGGAAATGGATCCGAATAAGGTGAGGAGCGTATTGGAGTGGCAAGCGCCAAAAACTCGCAGACAACTACAAAGTTTTCTGGGTTTTGCCAACTTCTACCGGCAGTTTATCCCCTCATTTGCATCGGTGGCGCTACCATTGACACACCTGCTGCGAACCCGGCCCACAACAACAAAACCCCGTCCTGGGCAACCCCTAGCGTGGTCAGCAGACTGCCAACAGGCGTTTGAGTCGTTGAAGGCCCTCTTTGCACAGGAACCCGTTTTATTACATCCGGATCCGGAACGGCCGTTCGTGGTGCAGGCCGACGCCAGTGATGTGGCAGTAGGTGCGGTGTTACTCCAAAGAAACGCCCAGGACAAACTACAACCATGTGCCTATACCTCCCGAAAGCTCACGGACACCGAGAGAGCGTGGGCTATTTGGGAGAAGGAGGCGTTTGCGGTGCGGTGGGCGTTAACCACATGGCGTCATTTACTGGAGGGGGCTACCCATCCTTTTGAAGTGTGGACAGACCACAAAAACCTGGAGGTGTTCCAGACTCCCAGGCGACTGGCACCTAAACATGTGTGTTGGGCGCAATACTTTAAGCGCTTTCGTTTCCATTTGAAGCATGTTCCGGGGGGCAAGAACTTCCTTGCGGATGCCCTGTCCCGACTACCTCAGTATGATAGCAAGAGACTAGAGGTGGTGCAGGCAATTATGCCCTCATGTGGTGGTGGAGACGTAACGCTAGGCCGGTGCGCTAAAACAGGGTCGATTGAGGACGAGCTGAGGGCAGCTGTTGTGCACGACGACTGGCTCCGGGAGAACCCGGGCCTATTGACCCTACGGGACGGTTTAGCGTGGTATGGCACCAGACTTTATGTTCCTCACGGGATGAGACGCAAGATATGCCGTAGATGCCATGATGTAAAGCAGGCCGCCCACTTTGGCTTCCTGAAAACCCTGCACCTAGCCAGGCGCCAATTTTGGTGGCCCCGGATGAGGTCAGAGATTGAGGAATATGTGAAGGACTGTAGTGTATGTGCTTGCTCCAAACCACATCCAGGGAAGCCCATGGGATTGCTCCAAAGTGTAGCTGACCCAGAGCAGCCTTGGCAAGATATTGCCATGGACTTCATAGTCGAATTGCCTGAGGTCAGGGGCTACACGGTGATATGGACAGTGGTGGACCTGTTCTCCAAACAGGCCCATTTTATTCCTTGCAAGGGGCTACCATCAGCAAGGAGGTTGGCGAAGATGTTTTTAACCCATATTTACCGCTTACATGGGACCCCACGTCGTATTATATCGGATCGGGGGGTGCAGTTTACAGCCCAGTTTTGGCGGGAGTTCGTCAGGTTTCTAGGGGCGAGCCAAGGCCTTAGTTCAGCTTACCATCCAAGCACCAATGGGGCAGCTGAAAGGGCCAACGCCGCTGTTGAGAGGTACCTACGGAGTTACGTGTCATACCAAAAGTACGACTGGGTGGACCTTGTAACATTCGCCGAGGTAGCCTATAACAACGCCGTGCATAGCAGCACTGGCTTCACCCCCTTCAAAGTGGTACATGGGCGGGAGTTCGTACCCATACCTGAATGCCAACCACAAGGTAACCCACCTTACACGGCGGATGCCTGGCTCACCCAGGTGGGGGGTGTGTGGAATACAGTGCAACAAGCACTGAGGAAGGCAAGGGAGGGAACCAAGGAGCAGGCGGACAGGAAACGCAAACAACAACTTCCGTTCCGGGTGGGTGATTATGTCTTCCTGTCCACAAAGTACATCAAATTGCAAGTACCTTGTAAGAAACTAGCCCCAAAGTTCATTGGACCCTTCCAGATAGCCCAGATTATCAATCCGGTCACGGTACGACTTCGCTTACCGAAGCTTCTAGGTAGGATACACCCAGTGTTCCACGCCAGCCTGTTGAAGCCCGCACCGAAGGCACCCGGTTACCGGGGCCCCGGCGAGGTGTCACCTGGGCGATATGAGGTCCAAGAGCTCCTGGACTCGCGGGTACGGCGTGGTGGGGTCTCCTACCTCATCCTCTGGAAAGGATACCCCCTATCTGAGGCCTCCTGGGTGTGGGAGGAGGACATTTCTGCGCCCAAACTGCTCCAGGACTACCATAAGCGGTTCCCCCATAAGCCCGGTGGGCCACCCACAGGTAGGCCGCCCTAGTCCGTACGCAGTACTAATCCTCTGCCGCTTCGTTCCAGGGGGATCCGTGGTAGGGGGAGCCGAATGTCAGGCCTGAGATCGCCGCTCCTTGCTGTGCCGGTCCGGATGAGGTCTCCGTCTCCTCGCCTTCCTCTCTGGCTCCCAGCTGGCGTTCCGTGCAGCGGCGCTCCCTCCGTTCGCCCTGCCGTCGGGACGGCAACGTCGGACGTCATCGGGCGGCGCCGGGCTACAGACTGACGGGCGGACGGCGCCAGCCTACCGATGCGTGGGGCGCCAGCCTACCGATGCGTGGGGCGTCAGCCTACCGATGCGCCAGCCTACCGATGCGCTGGCCTGCACGGGCGCTGGGA
>NW_015389714.1:90872-105532 GCF_001527695.2 Protobothrops mucrosquamatus | reverse complement strand
ATAAGATTGTAACCTCAGAGGAGGGGCCAAGGCGTCGGGGATAGAATGTATATAATGTGTGTCTTTGTTGTGACTAGGTGTGGCTCAAATATTTATTTGGAGTCCACCACGCTTTGCAAACCGTTATATCCAATAAATCTCTGTCTAATTTCAACTTGCTGTTTGGTGTTATTCAGTGGGCTAGAATTTCTACCAACACTGATAACATATTAAATCATATTCACATATACAATAATAAGAAGAAAAATTAGACATTTAAATGGTTATTTTAAACTCTGTAGATATTTATGTCCCCATTTTAAAACAATAGGTTCTTTTCCTGTTTTTCAATTCAGTGTGCCTTTCCTCTTATCTTATTCAGCTTATTTTCCTGTTTTCAAATTCAACATGTCTTTCCTGGCTAGCCATTTCCTTTTACAGCTATATTTTATAGCTTCTCTTCTTCCTTTCCCACTCTAAGACCCAGCAATTTTTGCCTATGTGTTTATCTTATTTCCTTTATGTTATCTTTTCCTGACTCCCACCAATTGTACTTATTTTTTCTATTCAATTAGTTTCCATTGTATTGTAGGTTTAACTGACTCTGAAGATTTATCATATTGATGCATATTTATCACATTCCTACTCTCTACTCCGTTTTTCTAGCCATTTGTAAAAATTATCCCATGTTTGAAAGTATTCTGTATCTTCTTTCCCTTTCATTTTCAATGTAAGCCTATCCATTTCCGCACAATGCAGAATTTTCTTAATTTATGTCTTCTTCAGTTGGTGTTTCTTCATTTTTCCAATACTGTGCAAATGTGATTCTTGCTGCTGTTAGTACATGTAATATTAAATAAACACATTCTTTGTGGTTATGCCTAAAAGAAATAGTTCTGGCTTAAAATCTACATATTTTCTTAACATTTTCTCTAACCACATATGTATTTTTGACCAGATTTTTTTTGCTTTTAGGGCATGTCCACCAAATGTGGCTTTTGCCTACATTTCCAAGAATTGCTAGACATGTTTTTAAACATTTTTACTAATCTTGCAGGTGGTAAATACCATCTATAAAACATTTTATATAAATTTTCTTTATAGGTAGCTGCCCTTGTTATTTTATAGTTTCTTTGCCACAAATTTTGCCATTTTTCTAACTCTACATTGTGCCCAAAGTTTTTTGCCCATGTTATCATTGTTTCTTTGACTTGTTCATCTTCCATCTTTAAATTTAACAAAAGGTTATACAGCTTCTTAATCATTTTTTCATCTGATGACAATAGTATCTGGTCAAACACTGTCTGGTCTTTATAAAAACCATATGTTTTGACATCTTTCTCATATCTCATTTGCATTTGCTGGTACGGCCACCATGATAGCTCAATGCCCTGTCCTTCCAATTCTTGTTTAGTTTGTAATTTCCCTTCAGTATTCAAAATGTCTCTATAAGTCACAAGTTTCTCATAGTTAATTAAATTTGGGTGCACAAACGCTTCCATTGTCAAGATCCATCCTGGTATTTTCAAATTTTTGTTTTTATCTTTTCCCATGTTAGAAGCAAAGTATTTCTTACATAGTGATTTTGAAAGTATTTTTGGATTTTGTTCTTCCCATACCATAGGAAGGCATGCCATCCAAGTTGTAAGTCGTGTCCTTCTAAGTATAGTAATGTTTTGTGTCTAAGGGTTATCCATTCTTTTAGCCATGTTAATGCAGCTGCTTGATAATATAGAACCTAGTCTGGTAATCCAAATCCTCCATTTTCTTTCGCTTCTTGTAACATTTTCAGTCTGATTCTGGCTTTTTTCCCTTACCAGATAAATTTCAAAATTGATGCATTTAATTCATCAAAAAAAATTCTCTATTTTTATAGGTATTGTTTGGAATAAAAAAAGTAGTTTTGGTAAAATGTTCATTTTCACCGTCGCTATTCTTCCCAACATTGATAGCTGTAGATTTTTCCATTTTTCCAGGTCTAGTTTTATTTGTTTTAATAGTTTTACATAATTATTTTCTTTTATTGTTGCACACCTTGCTGTTAAATATATCCCCAGGTATTTAACTTCCTTGACTACCTGGAGGTCTGTTTTTTCTGACAGTTGGTTTTTCTGTTTGTAAGGTTTTTGACTATAACTTTAGTCTTTTCTCTGTTTATTCTCCAGCATGAGGATGGATAATCCACGGATTGGGTTTCCTGAAGTCCCTTCTACCCAATTAGACTAAGTCTGAGAGATAGCCACGCCTCTTGCTGGGTCATGTTTACCCAGTTCCGACTTAGTCTTTACCCAGACAAGACGCGTTGGTGCTTATCTCCAGACTCAGGTTTTATTAAAAAAAAATTGTTTTCCCCTTTTTCCTATCCGTGGATTGTCCTTCCTTTCCCCTTTAATTTCTCTTCTGAACACTGAATTTTCCTGTGCTTTCTTCCCTCAGTTCCACCCCTCCCCTCCGCTTCCCTATTGCTTGTGTTCCCCGACTATTGCAGCCTCAGCACGAGGCTTGTTTTCCGTTTGGGTGTTCAGGGCTTTAGGGAGTTTGCAGCCTCAGCACGAGGTTTTTGTTTACCTTTGTGTGTTCAGGGCTTTAGGGAGCTGCGGAGCCTTCCGTTCGATCCAGCTGGTCGGCGGATCTCCGCGGAAGCCCAGGGCGACAGCAGATCGTCCCGGGCTGCTAGAGCCTCGGCAAGAGGCTTGTTTTCCTTTGTTTGCGGGGCTTGGGGAACCGCAGAGCCTTCCGATCGACTCAGTTGATCGAAGGACTGCCGCGGAAGCCCCGAACGACAGCTGATCCTCCGAGCTTTGTCCGGACGATCGTGGCTACCGGCGAGTCGCCACGTGGCTGGCGGCCGCCATTTTGTTTTTTGGGCCTGGTCCGCTTGCATCACGGACAGTCACGTGGCTGGCGTCTGAAATTATTGCTTCGAGGCCTGTGCTTCAGGTCCGGCGCTAGGGACATAGGCTGATCGCCACGTGGCTGGCGGTCGCCATTTTGGAAAAAAAGTTATTGCGCAGTTTGTTTGTTTTTCCCTCAACTTCGTTGGTGAGAAACTAAAGAGAGATCTGCGGTTAAATTGACTCTTCTGATCTTACCGAGTGGCTGGGACAGCCCCCCTTTTCTGGGGAGGGCAGAACTAGTGGAGACAGTCTCCAAGCACATTTCCCCAGCCATATCCACTTGTCATTGCCTCTGGTAATATATTGCAGCAGTATAGTTTGAATTGTCTTTCATTGGGAGTTGGATTCTCTCACCTCTGCTGCTTAATTAGAACCTATATACCATATACTGTGTTTCACAGTTTTTGCAAGGAGCTTACATACTGGTTTCACCAGTCTCTGCAGTCCCACACTGGGCCTCAGCTCCTAGCCTGTCCCAGACCCATTCTCAGACTTGTGTTGAAGGGTCTCAGGCCTAGCTCTTTTGCAAGGAGTCCATACTGATTTTTCAGTCTTTACTGCCTGGTACAACCCATTCTCAGACTTGTGCTGAAGGGTCTCAGGCCTAGTTCTTTTGCAAGGAGTACATACTGATATTCCAGTCTTTACTGCCTGGTACAACCCATTCTCAGACTTCTGCTGAAGGGTCTCAGGCCTAGATTTTTTGCAAGGAGTCCATACTGACTTCCAGTCTTTACTACCTGGTACAACCCATTCTCAGACTTGTGCTGAAGGGTTTTTCAGGTCCTACCTACTGTGCCAAGAGCCCATACTGGTTTTACCAGTTTCTACTGTTTTTTCACCTTAGGACTTTACTTCCTACCTTTCTTAGACCCATTCTCAGACTTGTGCTGAAGGGTCTACAACGTGATGGCTGAAGACAAGCAGCCTCAACTGGTTCTGGCACCCACCAGTCTTTCAAGTAAAAGGAGACGCAAATCTCCAAAAGCGGAGGCAGCCGGCAAAGTCAAGGCAAAAGCAAAGTCAAGGCAAAAGCAAAGCACCATCCAAGACGGCGGAAAAGGAGGCCGCTAGGAGGATTGATTGGAAGCAATGGAGTAGGCGTATTCAGGGGTGGTGGACCGATGCTGGGAGGATGCCGGGTATTGGGATTTCTGTAGGGATGAGACTCTCTAATACCTGCGTGAGCATGGATTGACAAAAAGCTGTTTAGCGTGGCGCCATCCTTAAACAACCTTCTGGAGGTCCCGACTGTGGACACATCCCTTACTCCCATTTTTTCAAACTCCACTATCGCTGGAGATATGGCGGAGGCATTAAGACCGGAGGAGAGGAAATCTGAGTACGCACTACGAAGGGCGCATCAAGCATCGGTGGGCAGTAAAGGCTTCCACGTCAGCCTCTTTCTTCTCACGATCTTCTATCACTTGGCTCCGGGAGCTTCAGGGTATGATCCCGCAGGATCAGGTACGCGCCTATCAAACGGGTAAATTATTAGTGGCAGTGGAATACACGGCCGATGCCACGTTGCATGCCGCCAGATTTTCAGCCAGGGCGATAGCAGCCAATATTTCTACCAGGCGGCTGCTTTGGCTGAAGCAATGGCGGGCGGATTTAAAATCCAAAGGGCGTTTGGCCACCGCTCCTTACTCGGGCGGAAAATTGTTTGGGTAAGCCCTGGAGCCATACTTGATAGAAAACAAGGATAAGAAAAAGGTACTTGTTCACCAGGCCAGGCGATCGGACAGAAAGTCTGCTCCCTTTTATCGCAGACAGGGATTCCGGGGCAACACCCAGGGTTCTAACTGGTCACAACCCACACGTTCATTTCCTCCCAGATCGGACCGTCAAACAGATCGTTTTGGCCCCAAGTCAAGGCAACAACAGCAGTCTAAGCGACCCTTTCGGGGCGCGGGGGCCATCCCTATCGGAGGAATAAGTGACTCCAGGGAGGGACCCCCCATAGGCGGTCGGCTCTCCCTGCTCTCTCAGAACTGGGGGGACATTACCACCGACGCCTGGGTCTTGTCCACCGTCACCAACGGCCTGACCTTGGAGTTTCTGTCTGACACCTTCAAACCCGTCAAAACGGGTACTCATGAGGGAGGTCATTTCCCATCTCATCGAAATAAGAGCGGTAGAACCGGTCCCTCCCGATCAGAGGGGGCGAGGTTTTTACTCAATCCTCTTTATAGTTCCAAAGACCTTGGGAGGATGGAGGGCCATTCTGGATCTAAAAAGGTTAAATTCTTACCTGGTATACAAAAAAATCAAAATGCAGACCCTGCAATCCATTTTGGCCAGCATAAGAAGGAACGAGCTCCTGACGTCCATCGACCTCACTGAGGCGTACCTACATATCCCAATATTTCCACCACATCGCAGCTTTCTCAGATTCTGCTACAGATCTTATCACTATCAATACAGAGCGCTTCCGTTTGGCCTTTCATTCGCCCCGAGGGTATTCACCAAGATCTTGTCGGTTCTGGCAGCTCACCTCAGACTGGATTCCATTCGGATCCAGTGTTACCTGGATGACATCCTCATCCATCCAATCAGTGTTGGTCCAGGCTGCGCGGTCGGAGGTGGCCCGTACAATAGAGGTGCTCCAGAACCACGGATTCTTGGTGAATTTTCTCAAAAGCCAACTGATTCCATCCACGCGGCTCCTTCATCTGGGAGCAGTGATAGATACAACACGCTGCATGGTCTACCTGTCGCCAGATCGCATAGCCAGTCTCAGGGCCCTTGTCCACCAGGTGCAACGCACCAGGACAGTTCCGCTTCTCACTCTCTCCCAGCTCTTAGGCAAGATGATCTCTTGCATTGCCATCGTACCTTGGACCAGACTACATTCAAGAGCCCTTCAGTGGTTCCTCCTCCCCTTTCAGAGGCAAAAGTTAACTTCCTCCAACAGGCAGGTGAGGTTGACTCCTCTGGTATCGAGTTCACTCCGATGGTGGAGTTCTCGGGCCATCAACAAAGGCTCAAAGTTCAGAGAACCGTCACGGATCGTTCTCACCACAGACGCCAGTCTCTTCGGTTGGGGGGCTCACCTCCAGTCTCAGATAGCCCAGGGGAGATGGTCCAAGGAGGATTTGAAACACAATATAAATTGGCTGGAACTCAGGGCAATTCACCTGGCGTTGTGTCATTTCAGTCACAAGGTGAGAGGCCAGCACGTTCTCGTCCTCACGGACAACATAGCGGCCAAAGCCCATGTGAACCGTCAAGGGGGCACCAGGTCGAGTTCTCTGATGACGGAAGCCAGACTGCTCTGCTCTTGGGCAGAGGCCAATCTGTCCTTGATCAAGGCGGATCACATCTCGGGGGCAATCAACCAGCAGGCGGACGCTCTCAGCAGGGCGATGGTGGATCATTCAGAGTGGCGACTGGATCCAGCACTGTTCCTAGCAATATCTCACAGGGTGGGCCACCCGGTTCTGGATTTATTTGCCTCGGCAGCAAACTCCCAACTTCCAAGGTTTTTCTCCCGCTTTCCGTCCCCGGGGTTGGAGGAGGTAGATGCTCTGCGCATCCCGTGGCCCCGGGGCCTTCTTTACGCTTTTCCTCCGCTCCCTCTACTTCCGGCCATCATCCACAAGATTCTGCGAGAGAAGGCGGAGGTTGTCCTCATAGCCCCTCATTGGCCGAGGCGCCCGTGGTTCGCCAATCTCATGAGCCTGTCAGTATCGGTTCCATGGAAGATACCCCCGGACCAAATAGCACTCAGTCAAGGGGCGCTCCGGCACCCCGACCCTCAATGGCTACAGTTAACCGTATGGCGCTTGAGCGGAGACGTCTGACTGAGGAAGCTTATCCTCCGAGGGTCATTGATATGATCCAAGCGTCTAGATGCCCGTCAACTAATAGAGTTTATGACTCTACTTGGAAGAGTTTTATATCTTGGATGTCCAAGCATCATGTCCAGTTGTCATCTCTCATGGTGCCTCAGGTTCTACAGTTTTTGCTGGACGGGATGGATAAGGGTCTGTCTCCTAGTACTATCAGGAGACAGGTTGCGGCTTTGGCCACGGTTCTTTCTTGCGACGACTCTTCCTCACTTGCCCACCATCCTCCAACGGTTCATTGCTACTCCTCTTGGGATCTTTTGAAGGTTTTGCAGGCCCTTACCGGGTCGCCTTTCGAACCACTTCATTCCTGTGATCTCAATCTCTTATCTATGAAAGTGGCCTTTCTAGTGGCAGTGACCTCGGCCAGGCGCATATCTGAATTGGCAGCCCTCGGTCAGGGAGGATCTCTGCCTGTTTCGCCCCAATTGCGTGATCCTGCGATTAGACCCCACTTTCATTCCTAAGGTGAACTCTTTGTTTCACCGGTCACAGGAGGTGGTGTTGCAGAGTTTCTGCCCTAGTCCGTCTTGTGACTTGGAACACAGATGGCACACCTTGGATGTTCGCAGGGCGCTACGCATTTATCTTAAAAGAACCGCTTCTTTCCGTAAGTCAGAGGCACTTTTCCTCTCCTTCAATCCTGCCTCTATGGGTCTCAAGGTCTCTTCTTCCACTATTGCCAGGTGGATTAAGGCTTGTATTGCCAGGGCATACCAATCACAGTCTTTAGCCATTCCTTCGCGTATCACGGCTCATTCTACTTGTAGTGCGGCCACCTCTGTGGCCTGGGCCACTCAGGCGCCCATTGGCGACATCTGTAGGGTGGCGACCTGGTCGTCGCCTTCCCCATTTATCCGTCACTATAAAATTGATAGTTTTGCTTCTGCTGGCGCTACCTTTGGCCGTAGAGTATTACAGAGGGTAGTGTCATCTCCTGCATCACATCCCCCGTCTGTTACCCCCCCATAGGGACAGGCAGGTTTTGGTATGTCCCAATCCGTGGATTATCCATCCTCATGCTGGAGAAGGGGCGTTGTCTTACCTGAATGCCTTTTCTCAGCATGATGATGGATAATCCACTCCCGCCCTTTAGTGATTAATGGGCACTGTGGCAGGAGTCTGGAAACCAACGCGTCTGGCTTTGTCTGTTGCTTCGCCTTCGTCGGAACTGGGTAAACGTGACCCAGCAAGAGGCGTGGCTATCTCTCAGACTTAGTCTAATTGGGTAGAAGGGACTTCAGGAAACCCAATCCGTGGATTATCCATCATCATGCTGAGAAAAGGCGTTCAGGTAAGACAACGCCCCTTTTCAGTCTTGCTACTTCTCTAAATTATTCTTCAATCTTTGTCAATAATTTAGAGCTTGTCTCCAACGGGTCTTCTAATATAAATACCAAATCATCTGCAAATGCTTGTAGTTTATATTTTTCGTCTTTTATCTCCATTCCTTTAATTTCTGGGTCCTGTCTGACATTTCTATTCAGCACTTCCAACGTTAAAATAAATAATGAGGTAGTGGACACCCTTGTCTTGTGCCTTTTTAATATTAAAGTTCTCTGTGAAATATCCATTTACTATTACTTTAGCTGTTTGTCTATGATAAATTGTTTTGATTATATTTATGAAGTTTTCTCCAAAATCCATATCGTTTAGTTGTACCATAAATTGCCAGTTAACATTATCATGATCTTAGTTTTTTTAATGTTGAGTTTGAAGCCAACTTTTGCACTCTCCTCTTTCACCCTCATCAAGAGGCTCTTTAGTTCCTCTTCAGTGGTATTGTCTGCATATTGGAGGTTGTTGATATTTCTCCCGGCAATCTTAATTCCAGCTTGTGATTCATTCAGCCTGGCATTTTGCATGATGTACTCTGCATATGGTCTTATTAGGGTGGTGCAAAGGAAGAGGTAATTCTGAATGCACAGGGACACTTGTGTTACACCAAGTGGCAAATCCTTAAGCTGTATCTTTTCTTAGGCTTGAAAAGATTGGTTTGAGAAGCACTGACAGGTATAACGTGCTTCCATACATGCTCTGAATGACCTTTTCCCTTTGGAATTTTAGTCACAGGACTATGCAGGATGCACAAAACAGTGCTTAGAAAAGGCTAAAAGATTGTTTCTTCTGGACTCTGGTCATTCTGTTAACATCTTTCCATGGCTCCTGCATTTTGTCAGTCGTCTCCCCTACCTTTGCAAGTTTATCTCCACAGCTGTAAAAACTAAAGGTTTGCTTTTGGAACACTCCCCATATACAGAACTTGATAAATAAGAGTCGCCTTGTGGCAAGATGGGCAGCAAATAAGTTTTCATAATTAGAAAATAATTGCTACTTAGCAATTTAGAATGCATATTTGTAGGATGTGTCAAGCCAGTAGCGAGTATTGCCATCTTTTTAGCTTATTACATACTACAAATGTGTAAGGACCAGAAACAATGCATATAGTTTTATTTTGGTGCTTACCATTTGTAAAGACTTTTGCTTAAATTCCATCTGGCTTTTAACCTTGCAGTTATTTGGCTGATTGTTTCTATTATGGTGAGGTAGCAGAAAGTGAGAGCTTATTTTTTCTTCCCTAATGTGATAAACATCACCTGAAAATAGTCCTAAGTATTGATGATATCACTGTCAAATTCTCTCAAATATGTTACAATTTTTTTCCAATGTAATAGTTGTTACACTACTTTTCTAACCCATACTGAATGCAGTCCAACTTGTTTATTAATCATTTTGATATCTGTCAGCTTCACTGGCAAAAAAAAAAATGCATAATGTGGGACAACACCCCCCCCCCCCCGGGAGAATGAAATATTTGGGGGCATATTAAAAGAGGCAGAATATTATATTTCCCCTAAAGGAGAAAAGGAGAAACATGTTCTTAAAGACAGAAAGCAGCCCCAGTCTTCCTGCTATAGGAAAAACAACCCCAAGCAGAAGCCTGAAGTCTTTAGAAATGGATGTTTTGTACCCATTAAGAAAGCCAGGCCATCCCATTCATAAACAAGACACCTTCAGCCACAGCTCCCACAGAAGGCTGGAGCTGATGGGATTACAAAAACAAAGACTCCTAAAACCTACATTCCCCACCCAGCTCCAAGGACAGGGCATGACCTCCCAGCCACAATGGGAGTCAGGCAACAATAATTAGAATACTAAAAGGGCACACTAAAGCATAGGTCAAAGCATGTTTCAAATGAACAGGCATCTCAAATACAAAGCTCCAAAGAATGTATAAAAACCCACCTACTCTCCATTTTGTCAGCCACCCCAGAAACATGCTGCTGTCACTAGTTTCTGGCTACCAAATAAAGAGAGACTTCCTTTCCTGCAGCCTGCCTCCATTTTATTGCCAGCAACTTTCTGATGGCTTGGAACTGGACCTGATTTTTCTTCCAACAATAAAATGGATTACAGTTCATTTAAATAAATACTTAAGTTGTGGGTATAATTATCCAGTTTTATGCTGTGACTAATTTTAACAGACTGATGTATTGTGACAAATTAAGTACCAATATCTCTTGTGCACATTGAAAATATTGCTATCAATTTTGAAAAATTCAAATTAATTACTTTTTTTTTTGCAGATTTGGAGACAGTATGTCTGCCACTGCTGCAGTTAGCCCCAGGGAATACTTGCAGCCTGCTGCTTCAGCAGCTCAGGTGGGTCATTTCTGTCCATGGTGTTACTGCATAAAAATGTGAATGTTTGGCTTGGAATCTTGCACTGTTGAAAGCTTTCTGGTAAAGGTGTTTACAGTAAAGAAGACTCCTACTAGCCTACAAATATGTTTGCTGATTTTATTTATTTGTTTAGAAAATTAGGCCAGAGGCAGAGCATTTAGTTTACCTAAAATCTCAGGGATTATTGCAAGTAGTGCTATTTCAAATCAGTATTTCAAATTTCAAATATTTCAAATTCCAGTGTTGTTGTTGAACTTTATATTATATTACTGTATTAGATACTTGCATACCACAGTCCAGCAGCCCCCCAACCTTTTGGGCACCAGGGACCGGTTCTGTGGAGAGAGGGTTTTCCATGGACTGGAGGGGGTGTCGTTTCGCATGCTCCCTGCATCCCGCAGATGGGGCTTCGCTTGTTTGTGCGGCCCGGTTTCTGGCATGCTGTGTCCCGGTGCTGGTCCACGAACTGGGGGTTGGGGACCCCTGCCATAGTCAGTCTTTTAGGTTGTTAGATTTATATTCCAGTTTGCATTATTAGAGACTCATAATACTAATATGTAAATATTCACATTTAGAACAACGTGTTGTGATACTTGCCAGTCAGTTAAAAATTTTGTCTAGAAATGATTCAACAAGTATTTGGTGGTCTAAGCAATTTCTTGATTTTTCAAGATTTCCTGCACTTAGAAATATATTTAATTTGGCAGAGCAAGTGACAAAGTACATGTGGCAGAAGTGAAAAAAGTATGAGAGAAAAATTGAGCTTTTCACTGTGTGCTTGGGACCAATACTCCCAAGTGGCAGCATCTATTGGAAAAAAAAAGTTTAGACTTGGTTAATACATAGATGGGAGTCCATAAGACATTCCCAGGGCTGTAGGGTTAGACAAGAAAATTGAAAAAAACATCCAGAAAGAAGGCAGTGGCAAACCACTTCTGTTTCACATTCAAGAAAACTATTATTAGGATGTCCAAAGATTCAGCTGGGATTGAACTCAACCCAAGTATTTACTTTAGGATCAATAAGTTGTATAATTCACTAATTGAGTTGGCTAGTAGTATAGAATGATGATTTTAGATATTTGCTGGAGAACTACACAGAGGAAAAATGTATGGCCGCTATCAGTATATATATAAATGGAATTTCCAGAGGAATAACTGGTAAGAGTGTGCATGCTTTGAAAATGATTTAGAAGATATACTTCCAAATGCATTGGAGCATGAACTTACTATCTCTTTGAAGTAGCTGTGTCTTCTTTGGCTTCCACATGGATTTGAAAAGAGACACAGCTGACTTAAGGATTGCATCCTTAATGCAACTCCTTAAAGTAGCCACATTTGTTTTCAGGCTTATGCAGAAGTCTGAAAGTTTAAAGAGATGCTATGCTACACAATCTGAAGCACTTCTTCCATATCATTTTTGAAGCAAGAATTATGCACAGCTTTAATGATTAACAGACATTGAAAACATGCAAAAAGATTAACAAGGTCAGTGCAATAAGATTATGAACTCTTGTAATAACAGAACTCTCCCTTTTATAAGTAATCAAGTTAATAAAGCATTGTAATGAAAAATGTTTCTTTGCTTTTTTCCATAAAAGGAAGAGTTATTTTAACTGGAGAGCTCATTTGAGTCTAACAAAATATTTATTTTGTATTTCATTTTACTAGGCCAATAACTCATTTATGAATTTTCCAGAGGGACCTTGGTGTCAACTATATGAGAAAGTGTGGTTGGCTATGGAATCTGGTAGAAAACTACTTTCTTTTATAAGCTACTAGTTATCAGAGAAGAGAAGCAGAAAATGCATCTGAAACCAGTACTGGTCTAAAGTTCAATAAAAAAAAATGCATCCCTCCTTCAGCCCTTCCCAAGGACCTAAGAAACACTGGGTTCTGTTAACGCAAAGGTGCTTTTCAAAAGGCAACTGCCTTTCTTGATTTTTTTTCCTTGAAAACGTTTTGCTTCTCATCCAAGAAGCTTCTTCAGTTCTGAACTGAAGATGCTTCTTGGATGAGAAGCAAAACGTTTTCAAGGGAAAAAAACCAAGAAAGTCCAGTTGCCTTTTGAAAAGCATCTTTGGGACAACCATGACCTGGATGATTGAGAATCTCCATAGACATTTGGGTTCCATTAAGAACCTTGGAATGCTATCTAAGCCAACTTTCATTAAACAACATGCAACATTTAGGTATATCCTCCCTTTTCCTGGGTGACATAGTAGAAGTATGTACAAAATTTTTGCTACATATATGTTGTGTCCTTCTGTCTCCCTTTTAGAATGCAAAGATAGAAGCTGTGCTCTGTTCTATATTTTTGGAGTATTGGAAAGAAATTATATAAAGTGGTTTACAACTCTTGTCAATCCTAAGTCTATTTCATAAATTTCCTTATTTCAGAGGCTTTAAGCATGTACAAAATCAAACCAAATTAAAAACAACAAAACTGTAAGCAGTAACAGACAATAGTGCAGACCTTCTCTGCTTAATCAGAAATCGTTCAGAAAAATCAGGTTTTAACTATTCTCTGGAAGGTCATAAAAGAGAAGCAGCCATTAAGAATGAGGAGCTCAGTGTCCATCATAACTCCTGATAGGAGAGGACCTTTATCAGGCATTCCCTATTTTCCTGGGTTGAATAGATGGTCTATCCATCCACAAGATAAGTCTCTAAAAACTGAACAGAAAGAAACTAAAATTGATGTGGTAGGAGAAACCATAAAAGAAAGATCAAATTCAAAAATGAGCCATATCTGGCTTGGAGCTGCAGAGAGAATTTTAAAAAAATATACCCCTTAACCCTGTTGGAGAGGCAGTTGAGCAGCAACTAAGAATGCTACTGACTGTTCCATTCTAAGCTGTAATTCCTCCTGATCTTGTGACTCAGAATAGAGCAGAGGTCCCCAACCTTTTGGGCACCAGGGACCAGTTTTGTGGAGAAAGGTTTTTCCACGGATCGGAGAGTGCATGGTTTTGTGTGCTGCCTGCATCCCACGGATGGGGCTTTGCTTGTTTGTGCGGACCGGTTGCTGGCATGCCGTGGCCTGGTACCGGTCCACAGACCGGGGGTTGGGGACCCCTGGAATAGAGCATGTACAGCCTGTCCTATGTTTCTGAGTGCACATAGATGCACACATTACTTCATTACATAAAAGAAAACACAGATGCCTTCTGTTGGTAAAGGATTCGTAAAAAAAAAAAAAAGTCAAGCCATGATCAATTTGCTTTCCCTAACGTGTTTTGTCATCTACAGACTATTCCCTTCATACTTCTACTAAGCAGCCTTTTACATACTTCCAGTGTGAAACTGGAGAGGTCAGAGTGGATAAAGGATAAAATAGAGCAGTATGCAGAAGGCCAGGTCTCAATAAAAAAAAGGTTTCTCTACTCAAGTTATGAAAGGGCTACCTCATCTATTCATAAGGAAAAAAAGAGATCCTCTACCCTTGGAACAAAGGAGGTAGACAATGTTATAAGTCTGAATGCTCCTTATTTACTTCCGCTTGGTATTTCATGTAAATGAATGGTGTTCTTTTTTTCTTTTTGATAAAAAGGAGGTTCCGATCATTTGTTCCTGGGGGAGGGGGCTGTCTTCTAAATAATTCCAAACTCCCTTGGCACCTGAGCTCCATTCAAAGTCAATGAATCACCCTCATTGTGTATGATACCAACGTAAGTTCTTACTGCATATGATTCTAACAGAGTACTAATTTGTTTGCAAAATGTTTATTGTGATAATTCAGTTTGGGGTGTTGCTTGACAAAAATGGTAAAAGGTTTTCAATGAGGAATGAATAAGATAAATAAGAATAAATAATGCTAGTTTTTAAGGTATTAGATGCTTTGTTTCTACTGTGTGTGGCTATTATATACAGAACACTTTGGGTCTCAAACTATTATATACATAATAATTCATATTTTGAATACATGTTAGCTGGAATGTTTGATGAACTCAAATTCATTGGAATAGATCCTAAATTAGACAGGTTTTTGTTCTTTGCACTTCATGAGCCTGAAGCACTCCTCATTTAGTTTGGATCCAACTCTGTTGATAAATTCAAATTCAAATTTATTTGATTTATATACCGCCCTTCTCCCTTGCGGGACTCAGGGCGGTGAACAGGCACATTAATAAAACAGCAATACCATAATATTTAAAATATTTAAAACTAATTAAATTATTTGTCCTGTCCTAAAACCCACTATAATAATATAAAATTATACCCAATTTAAAATTGTAGAGTTTCAGATT
>NW_015389714.1:76517-90772 GCF_001527695.2 Protobothrops mucrosquamatus | reverse complement strand
TGCTGATTTAAGAATCTGATGTTGTACTAACTTAATACAAGGCCCAAACTCTTGTGTTATAAAACTCTGGGATTTTCTAATTCTTCAGCTGTATTATATTATCTCTAGAACACACTACTTTGTCTCCACTGTCTTTGACACAAGCTTTTTCTCTTCCATTTCTGTAGGATTCTCAGCCATCTCCACTAGCCCTGCTTGCAGCCACATGTAGCAAGATTGGCCCTCCAGCTGTAGAAGCAGCTATTATTTCTTCTGCTCCTCCTCAACCTGCCCCTCGGAAATTGGTTCCTATTAAGCCTGCTCCACTCCCACTAGGTTCTAACAAGAACAGCATTGGAATCTTATCAAAAGGAAACCTCTTCCAAATTCAAGGTTCTCAATTGGGCACCTCATATCCTGGTGGACAGCTGGTATTTACAATCCAGAACCCAGCTGTAAGCAGCAAAGGAGCCCGCTCCTCTGCCAATATCAAGTATCGGGCGGTACCACAGAACCAAACAGCATCAGGACAGATGATTCAGGTGCAGCAAAATTTGGGCAATCAAATACAGATTATTCCCAGCAACATCACCCCTTCTTCTTCATCATCAGCTCATAGGCCTGTGCCAATAAAGCCAGCTCCAGCTCATAAGTCATCAGCAGCTGCTCTCCACAACACAAGCAGTGTTGTCAAGTTAACTGGCACCAGTGGCAATGTTACACTTACTCTTCCAGTGAGCAATCTTGTAACTGCTGGGGAGACTAGTACTCAGACTCAAATTGTGCCTGACAGCCCCTCTAAGCCAAGCAGAAAAGCTCGAAAGAAGATGGTACCACAAGCTCAAACAACTGCAATGGCTGTGACAGAGCAAGTCGAAACAGTCTTAATAGAGACTACAGCTGACAACATCATCCAGGCAGGGAACAATCTGTTGATTGTGCAGAGTCCTGGCTCTGGGCAGCCAGCTGTGGTCCAACAGGTGCAAGTAGTTCAGCCCAAACAAGAGCAACAGGCAGTTCAGATACCCCAGCAAGCCCTACGGGTAGTCCAGGCAGCCTCAGCCACACTCCCTACAGTTCCCCAAAAGTCCCAACAAAACTTCCAGATCCAGACAATGGAGCCAATTCCCACTCAGGTATTTCATTGAAAGTCTCCCCCCCTTTTTTTTGCTTTTGTTTTACAGATATTCTTATCAATTCAAACTATCATTGACAAAAGAGCCTCCGTTACATAATGACTAGAATTCTTGGGTGCAAAGAGGCTAGGAAAAAACTCCAGTTCTTCTAATAGAAAAAAAAATACTTGCCTGATTGTTTTCATATAAATACATTATTTAAGCACCAGTTTCCTATAAAAGCATTCATGAGGTATAAAAAATTTGGCATGCATCTATTCTGATCCAGTGATTTGTAATCTGAAAACTTGGTGGGGGGAACTATACTTGGAGGTCAGGTTCTACATTACTTCCACACTAAGGTGCATCCTGTGATTCATTTTTGTGTCATTCTTTTAGGTCTATTTCAAGACGCCTTCTGGTGAGCTACAGACAGTACTACTCCAAGAAGCTCCAGGCGTAACTATGGCCCCTTCCCTTGCAGTCGCCTCAGCCACAACCTGCAGCAGCTCTGTACCCCGCAGTTCCCAGTCAGGAGGAAGTACCAAAAAGAAAGGGGCTTGTAAAGAGCGTGCTCTGCCAAAGATTGCCCCTGCTGGAGGCATCAGCCTCAATGCAGCACAGCTTGCTGCTGCTGCTGCTCAGGCGATGCAAACAATCAGCATCAATGGTGTGCAAATTCAAGGTGTTCCTGTTACCATCACCAATACTGGAGGTGGGATATGTGATGCAATGTTCCTGTGATATGCAATATTTCAATTTGTGATACAGTATCTTGGTTTTTAAAATTGCTTGGAATGTTATCAGTAGCACAGAAAAATATAAGTAGAGTTATATATGTATGTATTTACAGGAATTACAGTATATGGTCATGTATCTCATCTAATTCTAACAATAAAAAACACAAAAATAGAAGTACCCTGCCCTACAGGTGCCAGAGCAAACAACCTCCCAGTTCAACTTCCATCTTAGCACAATGCTAAGGTGCTTGAGCAAAAAGCCATGCCTTGGGGAATGGACACACCTAAGGAAAAAAGCATTTTATGTTCATTTTAATTTTTGCACTCCCCAAAGACCATTTTATTTTTGCTTTATTCTAGTAATAGATGGGCATGCCTGAATATAATGACATATTTATATTGTTATGCTATCATAGCTTGGTACATGGCTTCCTGGCTGTCAGAGGCTGACTAGAATTAGAATTTGTAGCTATAAGCATTGCATTCTTTCTGTTCTGTGTATTGTTGGTACTGGGGGAGATGGCAGTAAAGGATTCCATGCTTCCTATCTTCATGAGGCTGGAAAAGGTATGAAAGCCTTAGTTTTCATAATGTAGCAAAATTTGAAAATGTGCATTGGAGTTGGGTAATAATGTTGTAAACAGGAACAATGAAGGCTTGAAACTATAGGAGCAATATAAATGTGAGAGGAGAGATTGGGTGTCTGAACCCAAGCAGGAATGACATTTTGGAACCTTGTGAACCTGGGTGTTATTTCAAGCCCTGTGCAATTCTGACATCCCAAAAAGCAAGGGGAGAAAATGGAACTCATATTACATGATAATTTCAGCCTGAGTTTGCATGGAGTTTTACTGAAATAGAGTCTCCATATTTTAACAGTAGAAATTCCCAAGCCATATCTTCTGCATTCTTCTTTTTGCAGGCCAACAGCAGTTAACAGTGCAGAATGTTTCAGGCAACAATCTAACCATCAGTGGCCTGAGTCCTACCCAAATCCAATTACAAATGGAACAAGCACTCTTGGGGGACTTGCAGCCTGGGGAAAAGAGACGGCGGATGGCTTGCACCTGTCCTAATTGCAAGGATGGGGAGAAAAGGTAAAGTATGGGGATTGGGAGCAAAAAAGAGTGTTAAAGCCTTAAGGCTGCCAACAGCTTCAGTTCCTGCTTTGTCTAATTAATTCATACCCTTTCCCCTCTTTCTATCAAATAGTATTCTGGGACTTATAATAAAAGCAGAAATTTAAACAGTTAAACATGAGTAAGATTTGAAAATAGCCCCCATTGAACAAACCAATTTATTTAGCAGAAGCCCTGCTTGTCTTTTATTTAAGATGAATGAAAGTTGAAGAGTCTACTTTAAAGATATTACAAATAATTGGGAGGAGGTGAATATATTTAAATATTAAAAGTAATACAGTATTACTACTACTGTGTTCAGGCATTCAAAAGTGTATAGACTCTATATGGAAAATGAATATGAGCACATTAACTTCATCTTCTTCCATCAATGTCACTGCTTTCTAGTGCATCTGAGGACCTCCTTTATAGAAGTTCTTACTAAAATTTTGAACCTTGTGAAATCAGGATTTTAAAATGCGAAGAGAAAGCTCCATAAGAATTATTTATGATGCATTCTCCCTTTACATGTAAAAGATAAAAAATGGTTATTGTTAGTGCATATTTTCCTGTTTCACATGTTGCCTATAAAAACTGCATACTTTTGGACAGTAGTTTGTGGTACAGTGATTGATGTGTGGATGATGAAAAGATGGATACTTCATCAAGCAAGAAACAAATATTTAAACATGAAAGAGATTCTATAACAATGGTATTTGGTTACCCAGTTGTTAAACTATGATCTGTGGAAAGCTGTTTACAGGAAAAGGTATTCTCTTGTCCAGAAATTGTTTGGATTTATGGGTTTTATTTCTGGTCACAAGTTTATTAAGTGACCAGATCCAACAAATAAGTTCATGTTTAGTTGAAGCTGTTGAGCTTATAAAACCATTTTTTAAGAACAAGAGTTCATACAGTGTCTTCATTCTTTTAGAAATAGAGCATTGATGTTTGAATATGTGTATGTTGTCTCCTTATAATACTTTTTGCAGTGTTTTTAGCATGAACAAATAAAACTGCATGAAGAGCCAGGATTGTTCCCAAGTTACTGATCTCTGAGAGAATTGAAACAGTATTGAATTGTTGCTCAGAATAGTATAGAGATACTCACCTTCGTGGGTGGACAATTCATAAAGGCTTTGGACATCTGTTTTTTTATTGAACAGAAAGGCTTGGAGCTTTGCTTTTTTTCACAACCAAGCTGATCAGCTTATTAAAAAGGATCATCTCAGTGGCAGAAAATAAATTGCTCCTTTCTTCACTGCTCTTGGTAGCAATTTTGAACAGGTTGAATTGAGAGGAATGAAACTGCATTCAGAAATTCTGTGATTCTGTGGGTGATGTTTGAATAGGTGTAAATTTCCATCCATATGCACATGTGCAATACTAACAATTAATGTGACCCTCAGGGCTGAAAAGGCTGCATCTTCCTTGCTAAACTAGGCAGCAGGTCTGGAACTGTTGAAAGGTTAATGGACTGGGGATGTGGGAGGGGGTTGAATTACTCAAGCAGGCTTGGGTCTTTGCTTGGGACAATGAAGAGGATTCTTGGTAAATTCCAGTATAGCCAATGTCTGCTGTATTTTTATAAAAAGTACTTGTGAATCCTTGTTGGATCCTTTTCCAGAAACCATAAGGGGTAGTCAATATGAAATTAGTTTGCTGTTTTGAACAATTTGGAATGAAGCTACTTCTTAAATTATCAGTGGAGGATACAGTAATTGATCTGATCCCTGAGATGTCACCGCAGTAAAATCCACAAAGGCATCCATACCTTTATTAACCTAGACTTAGAACCCCCCTTTCCCATTTTTCATTCTTTGTAGGTTGGGGGATCAAGGGAAGAAGAGGCACATCTGCCACATACCTGAATGTGGGAAGACCTTCCGTAAGACTTCCCTTCTGCGGGCCCATGTACGTCTACACACAGGCGAGAGGCCTTTTGTCTGCAACTGGGTCTTTTGTGGAAAGAGATTCACACGCAGTGATGAGCTGCAACGGCATGCCCGGACGCATACAGGTCTGTCAAGTCACTTCTCTGCTTCTCTCTTCTGCTGCATCTCAGCTGTAGTTCTACCCATATAATGGATAGAACAAGTATAAATACTAAATACTCAAAGGGCATTTCATCAAACACATCTCAATTTCATCTCAGTCATCTTTACAATATAGATATGTTGGGGTTGATTTAATGTTGAAAGACTTGATTTCAAAAAAGGAAGAAATTTAATTTATGTACGTCAATTTATATGGCCACTTCTTTCTCAAACAGTGATTCTGGGTGGCTAACAGAATTGAAAGTACAATAAAAACAACCGGTCATCATAATATACATAAAATCAAGAAAGCAACAATTGCATCAATCCCATGGGCCCCTTAACCTTTTAACCTCCCCACTTGGGAAAATAGCCATGTTTTTAAGGGATACTAGCAGAGTTGGATCGTGGAAAGTGTGATGTTCCATGGGGCATATGCTGCACCAAAAGTGCCTGCTTCCTGGTCTCATTCAATGACATTCTTTAATAAACAGGACCTGGAGCATGCCCCTTTTGTTCTAATGGGGGTGGGTAGAAATAATCAGAGGCAGTCTTGCAAATATTGTCCTATGCCATGAAGGGCTTTATAATCAGCACCTTGAATTGTACTTGGAAGCACACTAGAAGCTATTGCACCTCACAGAGTGCAGGTCTAACAATGGCATACCATACTACTTAATAATGTATGCAATTAGTATTTTCCCAATAATTTTTAAATGTTCCTTCCATGTAGGAAGTGAGATACCAGATTAGTCTTCTGTGTTTACATTTGTTTTGTTGGTATTTGCATTTTTTGTGTGGAGGAGTACATCACTATGAGATATCTCTTGTGGACTGGTATGATGTAGGGGTTTCCATGCTGTTAGTTCAGCCAGTTGTTTGTTAGAACCAGGTTGAATTGTAGTTGAGTCCATTCTATGACAACAACATCTTTGAGGCTAGGGGTGGTACCTTCAGCCTTGAAGTGGGCAATGTGGTGTCCCCCTCCTCAAGAGGCCAGCCTTGGACCCAACAGTTTAAGACAGCTATTGTCTTGTCTCCAATCTTCCCTTTTTAAGGAAGGTTGTTGAAGTGGTGGTCAGACTGCAGTTGCAGAGGACCCTGGAGGAAGCAGAGTATCTAGACCCATTTCAGTTGGGTTTTAGGCCAGGATTTAGTACAGAGATAGCCTTCGTCACACTTGTAGATAACATGGGTACAATACATGTTATTGTACTTTTTCATTGTTAATTTTCCCCCCTAAAAGATTTCAGTTTTTCAATTGAATTGTACAGTTTATATGTTATAGGTGGAAAAAAATTCTGAAGTGATTTATCTTGGTCTGATTTTTTTACTTCTCAACAACCTGGCATTTTAACAGGGGTGTGTAGACTTTCTATATCCACTGTATTTTGTCAGTGACTTTCATGTGTATGGCCCTTGTCATGTGTGCTCACTGTTCTTCCTTTCTCTGGCCAGGTGACAAACGTTTTGAGTGTGCCCAGTGCCAAAAGCGCTTCATTAGGAGTGATCATCTGACAAAGCACTATAAAACCCACTTGGTCACTAAGAACTTGTAGGGCTGGATGCAAGCAGGAAAAGTGAGGAAACGGTAGGGTGATGAGAGGTTTTTCACCCCTCATCATGAGAGATGTTCTCTGCGAAGGACAGAAAAAATGCCCAAATAATTGTCTTGGCTGTGTGAAAGCTTTCCCAGCCATATCTGCCCAAGGAAAAATGTAGTGGCTGCTGCTCCTTCAATCAAACTGCCTTCACACTGGCACATTCCTTTGGAACTTCTTGGAGAATGCATTGGACTTCAAGGCTTGAACCTCAGATGGAGGAGCAACTCCATCTCCAAATAAGCTATCATCAGCACAAGCCCATTAGCAGACCTGGAAATGCAAGGCAAAACTCATTTATGCACCTTCCTCAGGAGCTTGCAGAGCCAGTGTCGTCCTCTGCTGCACCAAAGGAACTCCTTATGGGTTTGAGAGTAGCATCAGTGAAAATATACCCCACTTTTGTAATTTTGGTTCCTTGTCCCACTGTACTTGTGAAGCTTTTGAATGAGAGGCAGGGAAACCATCCAAAATGGGACTCTGTCCCCCTGGCACATTCCTACTTTTTATTTAAAACTATATACATAAATACAGACACACACACATATTGCAAATTATGTATTGTAAACATTTTTTAAATTTGATAATTTCTTTATAAACAAAACAATCCTTTGCCCTACCTAACATTGCAGGAACAGCCTAAAACCCCTACAGTGAGGGGAAAAATTATTTGATCCCCTGCTGATTTTGTACGTTTGTCCACTGACAAAGAAATGATCGGTCTATAATTTTAATGGTAGGTTTATTTTAACAGAGACAGAATAGCAACAAAAAATCCAGAAAAACACATTTCAAAAAAGTTATAAATTGATTTGAATTTTAATGAGTGAAATAAGTATTTGATCCGCTATCAATCAGCAAGATTTCTGGCTCTCAGGTGTCTTTTATACAGGTAATGAGCTGAGATTAGGAGCACTCTCTTAAAGGGAGTGCTCCTAATCTCAGCTTGTTACCTGTATAAAAGACACCTGTCCACAGAAGCAATCAGATTCCAAACTCTCCACCATGGCCAAGACCAAAGAGCTGTCCAAGGATGTCAGGGACAAGATTGTAGACCTACACAAGATTGGAATGGGCTACAAGACTATGGCCAAGCAGCTTGGTGAGAAGGTGACAACAGTTGGTGCGATTATTCGCAAATGGAAGAAACAAAATAACTCTCAATCTTCCTCGGTCTGGGGCTCCATGCAAGATCTCACCTCGTAGAGTTTCAATGATCACGAGAATGGTGAGGAATCAGCCCAGAATTACAAAGGAGGATCTCGTCAATGATCTCAAGGCAGCTGGGAACATAGTCACCAAGAAAACAATTAGTAACACACTACGCTGTGAAGGACAAATCCTACAGCGCCTGCAAGGTCCCCCTGCTCAAGAAAGCACATGTACAGGCCTGTTTGAAGTTTGCCAATGAACATCTGAATGATTCAGAGGAGAACTGGGTGAAAGTGTTGTGGTCAGATGAGACCAAAATTGAGCTCTTTAGCATCAACTCAACTCGCTGTCTTTGGAGGAGGAGGAATGCTGCCTATGACCCCAAGAACACCATCCCCACCGTCAAACATGGCGGTGGAAACATTATGCTTTGGGGGTGCTTTTCTGCTAAGGGGACAGGACAACTTCACTGCATCAAAGGGACGATGGGCGGGGCCATGTACCATCAAATCTTGGGTGAGAACCTCCTTCCCTCAGCCAGGGCATTGAAAATGGGTCGTGGATGGGTATTCCAGCATGACAATGACCCAAAACACATGGCCAAGGCAACAAAGGAGTGTCTCAAGAAGAAGCACATTAAGGTCCTGGAGTGGCCTAGCCTGTCTCCAGACCTTAATCCCATAGAAAATCTGTGGAGGGAGCTGAAGGTTCGAGCTGCCAAATGTCAGCCTCAAAACCTTAATGACTTGGAGAGGATCTGCAAAGAGGAGTGGGACAAAATCCCTCCTGAGATGTGTACAAACCTGGTGGCCAACTACAAGAAACGTCTGACCACTGTGATTGCCAACAAAGGTTTTGCCACCAAGTACTAAGTCATGTTTTGCAAAGGGGTCAAATACTTACTTCACTCATTAAAATGCAAATCAATTTATAACTTTTTTGAAATGTGTTTTTCTGGATTTTTTTGTTATTCTGTCTCTCACTGTTAAAATAAACCTACCATTAAAATTATAGACTGATCATTTGTCAGTGGGCAAACGTACAAAATCAGCAGGGGGTCAAATATTTTTTTCTCTCACTGTATCAAAAAGCAGTTCTATGATCTGATGGTGGTCTACAAACTAGGTGTGCTCTGTAGACATAATGGATTTCTAGGGTATGTGTAGTAGTAGCAGCAGCACTTTGTTCAAGGAAGTGGAAGATGTTCATATATGAAGAGGCACTCACATGTATATATGTTGCAGAGCTGTGGGATTGTAGCCATATATTCTGATGTAGACAATAAAAAGTGCAGGCAAAAAGCAATGTATAAGCCATATGGAAAATCTAGGGCAATCTGCAATTCTGCATTTTTCGGTTACATAGATGAATTGGAATTACAGTCCAATGCAGATTTGTACTGTCAAGCTCTGTTAGACATCATTAATGACATGGTGGCTGAAATGCAAGAACCCTTTTCAAAAAATGGAATATTCTCAGTCTTTCCCCATTTTTTATATTATGTTTACTTCACTGGATTTCCCCCCTCCCCTTTTTTATATCTGATAACAGCTTCTTTTGTGTATTATAGTGTATATTGTATCATAAACTATATAATACATTTAAGTGTTTAATTGTTTCAAAAATATGCCATTTGTTTTGAGCTTTTAAATTAAAACAAAAATCCACTTTTTTTAGTTGTAACTGCTTGAAGTATGTTTCTTTAAATGGCAAATCATTCTTGTTTTTAATTAATGCTGTAACAGTGTAACTTGTCTGAGCTGCATGTAGCTTGCCTAAAAGGGTGTGGGTAGGTTGGGGGTGAACTATCCATCTCTTGATGAATTGAAATATCAGAATCACACCCAATCATAATTTGGGAACAAAGGATTATTTTTCTTAAGAGGATGAGAATGGAAAAATGGGTGGTTTAGGTGGCTTGCTGACAATAAAGATGTAATGAGTAATTTTTACTCATTAAAGACTGCCCAAAGGCATTTTCATGCTCAGATTGTTTTCTCATGCAAATACAAAAAGTTGGTCAGAATGTTTTGGTTTTAATATGTCTCATTACCCCCTCACTCCCTTCATAAAAAAGTAACTTTCAAAAAACGCACTTGCAAACTTTGTATATAATAATTATCTTTGACCTGTTATATTCACTACATAGCGTGCAGTGCTATTATGTTTATAATGTAGATCATAATGCTGCTGTCATGCTTAATCCATAGTGACAGTGAATCATCATGGAATGCCATTTCAAGCTGCCTTGATTTTTAAAAATAAAACAAATATATATACCTTATATACCATTTACACAAGCTGTTGACAGAAAATCAAATCTTCCAACTTCTATATGGGGACTTAGAATATATATAATGCATTCCCACTTTTGACTGTCCTTGTAAAGCTTGAAACCCTCAAGTTCTCAGGCATTCTCACACATTTTCTCCCATCTTGGGGGGAAAAAAGCAATGATCTAAGTAGGCAGGCAAGAAAGAAAAATCCATATTGTTATGCTCCAGTTTTGAAACTTGTCTTATGTTTGCTACCTGAGATTGACTATCATCATTCCACTCTGGTTTGCCAACGTCGTCAGGGTGGAATGCCGGAGGTTCGGAGATTTGCTTATGGGACCAGCTGTTTTTGCGCTCTGTTCATGGATGGAGCAGTCGCGGTCCTGGAGGGGATCCAGAGAGGCCACTTTGCGGCTTCGAGAGAAGGACGGCTGTTTGGCTGGAACNAGGATGTTAAAATCAAAAGACAGTTGTGATGCGCTCCAAAAGGATCTCCCCAAAGTGGAACAATGGATTTCAAAATGTCAAATGCAGCTGAGGGTAGGAAGAGGAAAATGATACATATTGACAAAGTAGTCTAAGAATCACCTTTAATAATGGAATCTAAACTGGCAATGGCTGATCAAGAAAGGGATCTTAATGTCACCTCCTTCATTAAAAAGTTGCTTTTGCTTTAAAAGCTGCAGATTTTCTCTGTATTACAATCTACAGAACAACACAGTGGCTGGGGGTTCCTTTATCCCTGATTCTCAGTAATAATAATTGGTAACATCAACTAACATTAAAAAAAAGAGTTCCCCCCACAATGTCAAATACCTCATTTTAGAATCCATCAAGTCTGCCCTGCTACTGTAGTTTCCACACTGCCCAATATGAAGGTGCCTTTCCTAGTGGGTATCCAGTGAGATGTGAGGGTTGAGCAGGATTTTTAAACATGGACTTTGCACATCTCAACCCGAGATTCATCCTTGCTCTACTTACTTTTTGACCTTCATGCTGTCTTGTGGGGCTCATTTTGGACTCATAGTTTGAATGGGTGATCTTCACGACTTCCTGTTATCTAAATCTGCAAGTTATCTAGAAAGTGTGATGTGATATCGTCCAGGAGTAACCCAAGAAAACAGAACAAACTCTTCCCATCTGGAGCCCAGATTTCTATCCTTCTTCTCTTCTGGGCTGAAGGGCAAATTGCCAGTCTCTTAGAAAGGTCATTTCAGTCCTCGCGATCTGACCTGCAACAGCCAGCTCATGTGGCACAGCTGAAATTGCAATTGCTTCATTTGGGGACGAAAGCGAAGAGTCGAGTTTACTTTTTTCTTAATTATCAAGTGGAAACCAAGTCTGATTGTGTAACTCTCATCCGATGAGCATGGAAAGGTAGATTTAGAAGTTCTTATGGATCACAAGCAAATCTATTAAAATCCCAGAGGGAATTGGGATTAATATTTTGTATTTATTTATTTGTAGCCTGCCTTTATTAGTTTTACAAATAACTCAGGGCAGCAAACACACCTAAGACTCTTTCCTCCTATTTTTCCTCATAACAACAACCCTGTGAGGTGGGTTGGGCTGAGAAAGAGTAACTGGCCCAAAATCACCCTGCTGGCTTTTATGGCTAAGGTGGGATTTGAACTCAGTCTCCCAATTTTTAGCCTGGTGCCTTAACCACTAGACCAAACATTGGATGTCAATGCACCCTACTCGAAAGTGAGACATATTGAGTTGACAATGACTTAGTTCAAAGTCAGCATATATAGAATTGCAGCTTTAACAGGACTATATATTGGAAGGGGAAAATGTCCTCTCTTACACTATGAGAAAAACATGTTGGGACATGGAGGGCTTCGAGGATTGCTTTTGCCTTGCTTTGAGGACTGTTCTTGGCCTGCCCTGGCCCTGAGGACTCCCCCTTCGGACCTGCCTTGCCTTGGACTCTGTCCTGTTTTGCTGGACGTCAAGTGGAGCAGGCGGGACGAAAGGAAGTTGCTGTTACTGGAGACTGGCTGGCATCGCTTTAGGCGGGCTGCTGCTGCTAGAGACTGACTATCATTGCTCTGGCTGCTGTTGCTGGGGACGGACTGCCATCGTTGTACACCGGCTGCTGTTGCCAGGAACTGTCTGCCATTGTCCCCTGTGAGTTTTTGCTACCTGAGATTGATTATCATCATTCCACTCTGGTTTGCCAACATCGTCAGGGTGGAATGCCGGAGGTTCGGAGATTTGCTTATGGGACCAGCTGTTTTTGCGCTCTGTTCATGGATGGAGCAGTCGCGGTCCTGGAGGGGATCCAGAGAGGCCACTTTGCGGCTTCGAGAGAAGGACAGCTGTTTGGCTGGAACCCAGGTTCGGCGGCTCTTCTGCTCCCAGAATGTGGCCATTCCAGAGTACCAGCTAAAAGAACTGAACTTGATAGTAAATAAGGCTTCATAGGCATATAGGGTTGCGTTGGAGGTCACTGTGTGCCCGTGATGTATTCAGCGGCTGACCTCCATGCCCTGCGAGAGTCCCCTCTCTCGCAGGTCTGGCCCACAGCATTAACGAGGGCCCACCTCTATGAGGGATTTTTTAATCACGAGAGGTGGTCAAAATGCAACCTAAGGGGATTTTTAATCAAATTTTTAGTCCGGGTTTTAGGGGGTTCCAGGGAGAGGGGTGGGCAAACTGAAATTGATTCTCCCAGGCCGGCTGAAGGCCTCGGCGAGGTGGGCGTAGGTCCTGAGATTGGGGAGGGGGGGAGGGTCTGCCTAATAGAGGGCAATTCCATTAAGACTGTATATGGGAGGGGTAGATATGGCAGGAGCAGAGGGCCATATCACACTGGGGGAGGGCGCACCCGCTGTTTATGAGCTGTGGCGCGCTCCGGCCCCCATGGCTCTTCCTGCAACCTAGGGGGTTTAGGATCTCAGGGCCTGGGCTTTCGGCTGATGCTGTGTAACACCAGGTCCACGGTTAATAAAGCCCCCCTCATTTATGATTTGGTATCAGAGGGGGAGGTGGACCTGGCGGGTATTACGGAGACCTGGCTAGGCCAAGAGGGGGGGTGCTCCTCGTTGAAATGTGCCCACCAGGTTACCGTGCATTTCACCAGCCGAGAGCCCAGGGTCGGGGTGGGGGGGTGGCGGTTATTATTAGGGAAGGCCTGGATCCAAGGGAGACCACTGTGCCGCAGACTGCCGGTTGTGAATCCCTAGGCGTGAAGTGGGGTCATGGGAGGCAGCAGGGCGTGCTGATTGTATACCTGGCTCCCCGCTATGTATCAGCAGCCCTACCCGAGCTACTCAGTGTGATAGCCGAGATGGCAATTGAGACCCCCAGACTGTTAGTCATGGGGGATTTCAATCTGCCATCGTTAGGTGAAGCATCTGAGGTGGCTCGGGAGTTCATGGCCTCCATGACGGCCATGGACCTGACCCAATTAGTTGATGTCCCTACCCACACCGGAGGACACACACTGGACTTAGTTTTTGCCTCCGGCCAGTGGCTGAATAGTCATGGTTTAGGGGAAATGGTCGTTGAGCCCCTGTCATGGTCAGATCACTCTCTCCTTCGGCTGGCCTTTCCTACCACTACGCCCCACCGCGGGGAGGCAGAACTAGAAGTGACAAAATGGTTCCACCCCAGGCGCCTGATGGACCCTGAGAGGTTCCAGATGGAGCTTGGGCCAATACCTGAGACCTTGACCCGCGGCTCGACTGAGGACCTGGTGGCCACCTGGAATGGTGCGGCTGCGGGGGCCCTGGACCGGGTCGTGCCTTTGCGGCCCCTCACCCGATGCCGGTCTACCTTGGCTCCTTGGTTTTCCGAGGAGCTGAGGGTGATGAAGCGTCGGAAGAGATGCCTAGAGAGTAGTTGTAGGGCCACCCGCTCCGAATCCAATCAGAAATTGGTAAAGTCCCATTTAAGGACTTACCTAGTAGCGATAAGAGCGGCGAAATGCAACTATTTCTCCGCTCTTATCGCGTCTGCAGGTAACTGATCTGCCACCCTGTTTAGGGTGTCCCGCTCCCTCCTTCATCAGAGGGTCCGGGATGTCCCTTTTCAGGGTCGGGCAGAGGAATTTGGGTGTTACCTGCATGACAAAATCGATCGGATCCGGGCCGGGTTAGCCTCCGATTGGACTAGTTCAGGCGGGCCAATGGAGGCAGGTCTTGAGTCCATTTTATGGGAAGAGTTTGATCCTGTGACCCCCGAGGACATGGACAGGATGCTGGGACGGCTGAACACCACCACATGTTTAC
>NW_015389714.1:66074-75391 GCF_001527695.2 Protobothrops mucrosquamatus | reverse complement strand
GACCCCCAGGGGGAGAGCCTTCTCTGTGGCAGCTCCTGCCCTCTGGAATGACCTACCCCCCGACCTACGTACAGTTGCGGACCTGCGCCTTTTTCGCCGAGCCCTGAAGGCCCATCTATTCCGTGCGGCCGGCCTGGCGTAGTTTGGATTGTGTTTCAGTGGGGGGTTTTGTATGGGTGTGTTTTTAGAACAGGCCTATCATTTAATTCGATTTTAAAGCAGAAACTATTTATTTATTCGTGGTTTTTAGTATCGCCTGTTCACCGCCCTGAGTCCCGCAAGGGAGATAGGGCGGTATATAAATTTAATAAATAAATAAATAAATAAATATAACCAATACAATATTAAAAGCTAAAGTCCTGAGACCATACAGTGAGGAAAAAAATTATTTGATCCCCTGCTGATTTTGTATGTTTGCCCACTGACAAATGATCAGTCTATAATTTTAATGGTAGGTTTATTTTAACAGAGACAGAATAGCAACAAAAAATCCAGAAAAACGCATTTCAAAAAAGTTATAAATTGATTTGCATTTTAATGAGTGAAATAAGTATTTGATCCCCTATCAGCAAGATTTCTGGCTTCCAGGTGTCTTTTATACAGGTAACGAGCTAAGATTAGGAGCACTCTCTTAAAGGGAGTTCTCCTAATCTCAGCTTGTTACCTGTATAAAAGACACCTGTCCACAGAAGCAATCAATCAAATTCCAAACTCTCTACCATGGCCAAGACCAAAGAGCTGTCCAAGGATGTCAGGGACAAGATTGTAGACCTACACAAGGTTGGAATGGGCTACAAGACTATGGCCAAGCAGCTTGGTGAGAAGGTGACAACAGTTGGTGTGATTATTCGCAAATGGAAAAAACAAAATAACTCAATCTTCCTCGGTCTGGGGCTCCATGCAAGATCTCACCTCGTGGAGTTTCAATGATCTTGAGAATGGTGAGGAATCAGCCCAGAATTACACAGGAGGATCTTGTCAATGATCTCAAGGCAGCTGGGACCATAGTCACCAAGAAAACAATTGGTAACACACTACGCTGTGAAGGACTGAAATCCTACAGCGCCCACAAGGTCCCCCTGCTCAAGAAAGCACATGTACAGGCCCGGCTGAAGTTTGCCAATGAATAGAATAGAATAGAGCTGGAAGGGACCTTGGAGGTCTTATATTCCAGCCCCCTGTTCAAGCAGGAGGACCTATACCATCTCAGTCAGGTGATTGTCCAGTCTCTTTTTAAAAACTTCCAGCAATGGAGCGCCCACGATTTCTGGGGGTAAGCTGTTCCACTGGTTGATTGTCTTCACTGTCAGGAAGTTTCTCCTTAATTCCAGGTTGCTTCTCTTTGATCAGCTTCCAACCATTGTTTTTCGTTGTTCCCTCTGGTGCTCTGGTGAACAACCTGACCCCTTCTTCTTTGTGGCAGCCCCTCAGATACTGGAATACTGCTATCATGTCTCCCCTATTTCTTCTTTTCTTTAAACTGACCAAACCCAAGTTCTGTAGCCGTTCTTCGTACGTTTTGGTCTCCAGGCCTTTGATCATCTTAGTTGCTCTTCTCTGAATTTTTTCCAGACTCTCAACATCTTTTTTGTGATATGGTGACCAAAATTGGCTGAACATCTCAATGATTCAGAGAAGAACTGGGTGAAAGTTGTGGTCAGATGAGACCAAAAATCGAGCTCTTTGGCATCAACTCAACTTGCCATGTTTGGAGGAGGAGGAATGCTGCCTGTGACCCCAAGAACACCATCCCCACCGTCAAACATGGCGGTGGAAACATTATGCTTTGGGGGTGCTTTTCTGCTAAGGGGACAGGACAACTTCACTGCATCAAAGGGACGATTGAGTCTTGGGTTAATGTCATGGTTCCAATATATGAAACCAATTAAAAGAACTTCAAGGCAAAGATTTCTTCCTTAAAGAACATTTTATTCAGGAAACAAAGTATCGTCACTTACATAGTTGAACCCAAGACTGAAGTTCCCTCCCCCCAGATACAAAGTAACAAGTTGTAATTCCCACCCCAGAAAGGCTGTCATAATTCACATTCACCAATTATTCCAAAACATGGGCTCTCCGCCCAACTTCTCAACCCGCCAAAACTTAATCTAACATTGACCTTGAGTTCACACACAGCTGCAATTGTTATGGCTAACTGAAAAAGCTGGAGCATTCCCCCCATCCCCCCTTCTACATCTGAATATCTCAAACACCAGACAAAGCACAATGAAAGCAAAAGGTAAAAAGGCTGCAATTTCTTAATTGTCACAGCGTTGACAGATGGGGCCATGTACCATCAAATCTTGGGTGAGAACCTCCTTCCCTCAGCCAGGGCATTGAAAATGGGTCGTGGATGGGTATTCCAGCATGACAATGACCCAAAACACTTGGCTAAGGCAACAGAGGAGTGGCTCAAGAAGAAGCACATTAAGGTCCTGGAGTGGCCTATCCAGTCTCCAGACCTTAATCCCATAGAAAATCTGTGGAGGGAGCTGAAGGTTCAAGCTGCCCAATGTCAGCCTCAAAACCTTAATGACTTGGAGACGATCCCCCCTGAGATGTGTGCAAACCTGGTGGCCAACTACAACAAATGTCTGACCTCTGTGATTGCCAACAAGGGTTTTGCTAAGTCATGTTTTTCAAAGGGGTCAAATACTTATTTCACTCATTAAAATGCAAATCAATTTATAACTTTTTTGAAATGTGTTTTCCTGGATTTTTTTGTTGTTATTGTCTCTCACTGTTAAAATAAACCTACCATTAAAATTATAGACTGATCATTTGTCAGTGGGCAAACGTACAAAATCAGCAAGGGATCAAATAATTTTTTCCCTCACTGTAAAAATGTAGTGTTTGGTGGCTGTATTAATTTATAGGAAAGGATGGCTGAAGAACTGATATGTTAACATATCTCATTCAGCTCCAACAATCAAGGTGGCTAACATCCAAATAAAATCACCTAAATATCACAATAATACAAAGATAAGAAAAAGGTAGAGAACATACGAGTGTTAGAGACAATCCATACTGCTGATATTACTCTCAAAATACTTAATAAAGGAACAATGCTACATAAAATTAACAGTATGGAGTTCATACAGATTTCAGAGGCCAGCATATTGCACAGGGAGGGCAGTTGTTGGAAAGGTCTCTGGATCCATTCTCAACCTGTTGAGAAAGGGGTATCCAGATCATCCTTTCATAGATTGATCAAACATCACAAGGCCCCTGAGTGAGGGATTTTGCCATACTTAAATAATTGGCACCTATAAGCCTTTTGACCACAAATGAGTTTTCTTATGCTGCCCTTATGCCTGTCTCTCGCCTGGCCTATTGTTACTAAGAGGACCCTGTGTTCAAGAGACTAGGGATCTAGCTATCTTATCTAATCTATCTTATCTATTTTATCTATTTTATCTATCTTATTTTACCTGAAATGTAAGCAACTGTAGTCAGCTGGGTCAGCCAAACCAACCCTGGCGATCCATTGGGGGACAGATATCACAGATCATCCTCACACCCAAACACATGGTTTTAACCACAGCATTACACTGCCTCTCCAGAAAGAACTGCTCACAAACCTCTGTCTATCCTGTAGCTATCACAGAACATATATGACTGGTGTTACTAGCACTAATTAATATAACTAGATAGTGTAAATTTCATCTGACCAGCTTAAAGGGTCCTTGAGATTTTACCTACTAACAGCCCTAATTATCAAAACAACACATTTGCATTATTCCAGGACAAGCTTGCAAATTACCACTGGGCACCAAGTTGTTAATACCACGATCTAACTTTATTATAATACTGTAATCAAAATTAGTTTTACTTGCTTCAGCCTGGCTTTAGTTCCAGCACTGAGAATTCAGCATGACAGGGCAAACCACATTTCCCAACTCCATTCATTCCCCTGTGATTTTTCCCATTTATTTCAAGTTTCATATTATTGTTTTTGATTTTAAAGACTTGCAACCTGTCTCATCTCCAAAGTTAGTCAGCAATATCATAACAAGAAAGTCCCTAAGCATGAGGTAGTTGGTAAGCAAGGACTACTTGTATGCAACCTACATCCCAGACCAATCACAAGTCATCCTGACAAATAATGAAATATAGTTTATTGAGAACGTTTTTTAATTAGATTATAAATATATTTTTTACTGAATGCAATGTTTTTAACAGAAAAGTATAATCTCATGAATTTCTAAATACACAATGTTGATTAGGGGCAGGAAAGGATGTTAATTTACAAGCATACAGAGCAATTACAAAATCAACTGTAAGAAATACAGTTTCAAAATGATTTTTCCTGTTCATCATCATATTACAGACCTTTTAAATGGCAGGTTCTGTAATGGATCCACGCATTCCTCATTGTTAAAACTATCCGCTCCAAGTGGGATATACACTGCCCAAAATCTCTCTCTGTAAAAAAATAAATAAGGGGTTTTTTAGTAGCCAGAACTATTTTTTAACTATTTTCAAAGAGGCAATCATTTAGCCAATTGTAGAAAACCAGTTTTGCAATATCTTTTTAAAACTTACAGTACAATCTTATATTTGTCAGCTCAGAAATAAATCACCCTGAGTTCCATGTGGCTTTTTTATTGCCAAGGGATCAGATACAAAGATTGCAGTTTTAACAATTTTATTAATAGTTTAAACTAGAGTCCACTTTATCAGAAACATTCTAGGTTGACAAGACATAGATATCTGTGAGCTGAAGTTTTAACAAGAGAGAAATGAAATGCATTTATACAAGCTGTAATAATTATATAAAAGTCTAAATGTCTGCAATTGTTACAATAGTTGTTAATAAAGTACTATTAAAGTTATCACAAATTCATTATTATTGGTGAGTTAATACATCAAGTGGAACAACATTGATTCTCTCAGTTTAGACTTAGTGGAAGAATTTCTTGAAAATTCAGTTTCATGCTGGTTTCCTTTTGAAATTCCTTTGTTCAATACTACTTTAAAGTCAGCTCATTTTCCTGTTCAATAGAGTTCACACATCTTATGAAGACTCTAGTCCACATGTATTTATACCCTATTATATTTAAATTAATTGCCCTCCCAACTCCAGAGTGCACTGATGTTGGGTAGCCAATATATTTATATTAGTAGTAACAATAATATATATATTAAATCTTTTAGGTACAAATAGTCCTCAACGTACAACCACAATTGGGACCAGCATTTCCGTTGCTTAGCAAAGTGGTTGTTAAATGAGTTGCACCAATTTTATTGCCTGTTTTTGCTATGGTTGTTAAGCAAATCTCGGCAGTTGTTAAGGGAATCATGCAGTCATTAAGCAAACTCGACTTCCCCTGTGGACTTTGCTTTTTGGAAGCCAGCTTAGGAAGGTCACAAATGGCGATCACATGACCCCAGGATGTTGCAACCACTGTAAATACATTCCGGTTGTCAAGCGCCTGAAGTTAGATCATGTGAGTGTGGGGAAGCTGTGATGGTCATAAGTGCAAGGACCGGTCATAAGTCACTTTTTTCAGTGCCGTTGTAACTTTGAACAGTCACTAAATGAACAGTTGTAAGTTGAGGACTACCTGTACCATAATATTGTTTTTAGCATATATACTACAGTATGTTAGCTGATTTCATATAGGATTGAAGTGAATTTGAAGGAGACAAAAAAGGTCAATATGGAACAAAAACTTAATTAAAAACCAATGCCCTCAAATCTCCCTTCAGCACAACCAATGTTTGCCTTCAAATTCTTCATCAAATCATATTAAAAACATTTTTGCTTACTTCTGCAATCCAAAGCTATCTGGATCTTCTGCGACCCATGTAGGATTTCATCCAATGTAACCTTCATTGGAGATCTACTGAAATAGTGTGGATTGGTTTGTGTCCCCATCTCTTTTGTGTCAGAATCATTGTTGGTTGAGGAGGGTGGGTATTCAGTACCATCATCTTCCAATGGATGGAGTTGTGCTCCCACGTAGAGCTGGTTTGCAATCTGGGGGGTCTTTCTGGGGCTCACAGATGGAGATCATGTCCAGGAAAGCCTTTGCATAGTTACATCTTTTGTGCCAGTTTCAACTTGCTTGGACCAGGAGGTGGTGCCCACACTCATGCCCTTGTCATCTCATAAATGCACTACTGCAAAGCCATTCAGAAGTTTAAAATGGTTCAGCATGCAAGTGCCCAGGCATATCTCGATTTGCTCATATAACACCTCTACCCCAGGATCTGCACTGGCTTCCAGTCAGCATCAGGATACAAATTTAAGGCACTGGTTATCATTTTTAAAGCCCTACATGGCTCAGGGCCTAGTTAGTTTCAAAACTGCCTGCTCCAAAATGAATTTTCCTCTCCTCTAAGACCAGGGAGAGAGGCTCTACTGAAAGTCCCATGTCCCAGTTCCATCTGTGGGGGCTCTAAGGTAGGGCCTTCTCAATGGTAGTAATCCTCCTCTGGAATAACTCCCACTCCATACGTATGGACCACCACTTCTCCAATGCACTTCCACAAAGAGGTGAAAACTTGGTTTGGGGAAAGAGGATTTGGAGAATGCTAACTTTGGAGTCTGTACCTGTTAGATTGTGGCATAATGGTTTCCACTGTTTTCTGCTTGTTCTGTTGATTTCATCTCTCTTTTTGTTGTATACGGCTCAGAGCCATTTGGAGTAGAGTAGCATTAACATGACAGAACTAAATAAATAAGGTTGGGCCAAGCAACTGAAAAAGTGTGTGAGTGTGAGCAAACCATCCCTCCTTGAAGTGCTATAATAGCTACATATATTTCCCATGCCTGCTTTTTTGAAGGCTTTCTCCAGCTGTCTGCATGTGTGTATATACAGACAATGCTACTGCTGGGACCATCAATGCAGAAAAGTGGTTGTGAAGATACGTACATACAGGTAGTCCTCGGTTAACAACCACTTGTTCAACGACTATTTGAAGTTACCACGGTGCTGAATGAGAAGACTTAACAGCCAGTCCTTGAAGTTGTGGCAGTCATTTGATTGTCATTCAGGCACTTGGCAACTGGCTGGCAATTATGACAGTCACAGCATCTTGCTGTCACATGATTGCCATTTTTGACCTTCACTGCCAACTTCCAAAAAGCAAACTCAATGGTGAAGCTGGCAGGAAGTCACAAGTTGCAGTCACATGATGTCACATTTGATGACTGTGTGGGATTCACTTAACAACCTCAACTGGAACTCCCGTTGTAAGACAGTGTGGTCATGTGACATTGTGCTTTATGACTGTGTGACTTAGCAACAGAATTGCTGGTTTCAATTACCATTGTTAACCTTTGTTAACCGAGGACTACCTGCATACAGACAAACAGGACAAACCTTTGAAGTAGCATGCTGATCCTTCTAGACTTGGTTCTTTTATCAGTTCAAGGAAACTGCTTTGCTTGGGTCAATGCAAGTGTACTTTTCAAATTCTTTGCCTTACAGAAAGCTCTGGTGTACATTGTTGGAGAGCTTGGAATATAGTAAGGCTGTTCCTTAGTGCCTTCTAAAATGGTATTTCATAATATGCAGAAGTCAAACAATTAACCTCTTCCCAAATTATTAAAGCAGCCAAATCTTTTATTTCAGACTGTATGTTTTTTTCAGAAGCTGCTCCTGATCCTCTGTATACACTTGGACACACTTCCTTAGTGGAGAGAACAGGAGGTGCTTCTAAGACAGGCTATAAAAAGAAATGTTTCATATGTGCTTCCTTGTGTTACAAGAGAGCCCTTTCAAAGAATTTGTACAGACCTAAGATCTATCCACATTCACTGGCTAGGTTCATCTATTATAATGCAATTTGTTATTGATTGTTATTGATATGTGATTTTAGGCACTAGGGCTTGTAAATCATGGTTTACAGGTACGGTAAGTGTGTTGTATGAACTCAGTCACAATGGATTAGCTGGGTTTTACTTTTTTTGCTGCCAGATACTGTATAGCTGAATTCAATGCCTCTGAAGCACAATATTCTACATAATTAACACAAAAAACACAATACTCATTTTAAAGCAGGCATGTCAAACTCGCAATGTCACGTGACATCGCACGACGTATCGTGACTTTTTCCCCATTGCCGGCAATGGGGTGGGCGTGGTTTTGGCGTGATGCATGCATCCTGCAGGCCAGCATTTTGACATGCCTGTTGTAGAGCAATGCATGAAGTAAAGATTCTAAAGGGAACCTATACGTATATTGGCACAGAAATCAAGTTGTGATCTAATCTCCTGCTCAGTGCAGGAATCTTGCATCTATGGGCACATCCATGTAAGGCAGTCTTCCTCTCATCCTCAGCTATGTGTTTTAAATCCAAGGTGGAAGTAGTGTTTTTCACTTTTCCCCAATATAAATGTTCCTATTTGCACAATGTGGGGTGCTTTGGCAGTGGCTGTGATGATGAGGTGGCAGAGCTGGGATCTGCCCAGCTACTGTTGGATGATAATCAGCTGCTGCAGGGGCATGTCCCATCCACTCCAGCTGCTACCAGCTTCCCTCCATGGCCTCCATGTTGATTTGTGCTGCTGGACTGACATAACATTGTGAAAGAAGCAGCAGCAGCATCACCATCATTAGAGAAAACTACAGAGGAGGACCTCTCCAAGCACTTTTTTCCCATGATCTTGGTACTGATATTGTTAGAATAGGTAGCCTGGGATCTCAAAGTGCTTAGGGTTGTTCCAGTTTCCTACTCTTTCTAATAATACCAAAAAGCTAGAGAAAGTGGTAGAGATTCTCATCTACCACTTTCTCTAGCTGTACAGAGATGTCTTGGACCACTGATCTCAGAGAAACTGGTAGTCTAGCACCTCTCTATAACAAACCTTTATGAGTTCAACCTGTCACTCTACCAGCTGCCAAAGTTTGCTTCCCCACTCCCCTAGGCAAGATTAGAAGGAGCAACTGATTGAAATTTTTCCTGATGGCTGACAAATCTACCAAATTGCTGCATGCCCTGCTTTCCTGTATAATGGGGGTGGCCAGGTGGAAGTCCATTTACTCCAAACAGCTACCTAATGAACATATCAACTGTGCCATACTTTTTCCTTGAAAGAATGTATTTATCCACAATGCATGAATAGATATGCCCATGGCAATTGACATTTATGGTACTGACCCTTTAACATAGTTTGACAATTGAATTATTAAATCTGCATGACAGACTGCTGTGGTTGAACTAATGATGACAAAACTTGTCTCCTCTTGGCCAACACATTTGCCAAAGTACCTAGAAAGGTACCGTATATACTCGAGTATAAGCCGAGTTTTTCAGCCCATTTTTGGGGCTGAAAAATGCCCCCCTCGGCTTATACTCGAGTCAGC
>NW_015389714.1:63600-65993 GCF_001527695.2 Protobothrops mucrosquamatus | reverse complement strand
GCGAAGGGGGGAGGCCTGGCGACGCTGCGCCCTGCCGGGCGCTCACTGACAGGGCCGGGGGGGCCGAGGCGGCCAGGGAGGAACAGCCAAAATGCCCCCTCGGCTTATGCGCGGGTCACCAATTTTTCCCAGTTCTCTGTGGGAAAATCGGTCCCTCGGCTTATACTCGGGTCGACTTATACTCGAGTATATACGGTAACTAAATTTTGTGCAATTGCCATTGTTATTAGGACGACAGTTTAGAGTTTTTTCTGTTATTATACAGTACATGTCATCTTTCCTATGCCATCAATAATCAACTTTTAATTTTTTAAGTTAAACTATGAGGGGTCCTTGGTGCTCTCCGAGCTTGCTTGTTTTCTTGCAGACGTTTCATTACCCAAACTAGGTAACATAATCAGTGCTAGTAAGGAGTGGGGTTTGCTCTCAGTTTATATTCTAGTGCAGGGGTGTCAAACTCGCAACGTCACGTGACGTATCACAACTTTTGTGCCATTGCCGGCAATGGGGTGGGCGTGGTTTCGCTATGATGCATCCAGCCCGTGGGCCGGCAGTTTGACACCCCTGTTCTAGTGGCTTGCCCCGTCAGTGTTGGGGGGGGGGATGTAGAGGTTCTTTGGTTGGGCTGTTTACTGTTGGCTTGTTTGGCAGTTTCTTGATTGGGGTATTGTTTACTTGATTGTTGGTCTGATGTTAATCTTGGAGTTAATCTATGCTCATCTATGATAAAGATGAGCATAGGTTATGATATAGATCAGCAGCTATGATATAGATGAGCAACTATGATATAGTTGCCATTACTGAAACTTGGTGGGATGAAACTCATGACTGGAATGTACTGATGGAAGGATACAAACTATTCAAAAGAAACAGACCTGACAAAACAGGAGGTGGAGTTGCATTATATGCTAATCAGCTAACTAAGGTATGTAGGAACTACATCACAAGGGACTTTAATTACCCTGACATCAACTGGGAGACAAACTCTGCACCAAGTGGAAGATCAAACAGATTCCTGACAAACCTAGCAGACAACTTTGTCTGCCAAAAGGTAGAGAAGGGAACTAGGGGATCAGCCATATTGGACCTAATTCTCATTAACAGAGACGAAATGATAGAAGGTGTTGAAGCCACAGGAACCTTGGGGGGGAGTGATCATACAATATTGGAATTCATCATTATGCAAGCACAAGCAATAGAACACAGTCAAACTAGAGTCTTGGACTTTAAGAGAGCTAATTTCAATAAACTTAGAGCTTGGGAAGGATTCCATGGATGAGAATCCTCAAAGGGAAAACAACTCAAGAAGCTTGGGAAATTTTGAAAAGTGAGATTATAAAAGCCCAGTCCAGCACAATACCAACGAAGAAGAAAAATAACAGCTCTCAAAAGAAACCAGCATGGCTGCATAAAGAACTCTTTGATAAATTGAAAGACAAAAAGGACAAGTATAGAAAGTGGAAAGAGGGGCACATAACTAAGGCAGAATATCAGCAAATAGCCCGAGCCTGGAAAGATGAAGTGAGGAAAGCTAAGACTCAAAATGAACTAAGGATTGCGACAAAAGTCAAAAATAAAAAAAAAAGCTTCTTTCAATATGTAAAAAACAAGACAAAAGTTAAGGAAATGATTGGTCCATTAGTGGGAGAAAGTGGCAAGGTGACAAGCAACAGGGAGAAAGCAGAACTATTTAACTCGTTTTTTGCATCCGTCTTTACACAAAGGGAAAAAACAGTCCAACCTATCAAAAACAGTACTGTAAAAAACAGATTAGAAACACAAGTTAAGATAGGCAAGAAAATGGTAAGTGAGCACCTGTCCACCCTAGATGAGTCCAAATCACCAGGACCAGATGGATTACACCCAAAGTTCTCAAGGAACTGGCAAATGTGATCTCAGAACTACTGAACTATATCTTTCAAAGATCCTGGAGCACTGGGGAACTACCAGAGGACTGGAAAAGAGCTGATGAAGTTCCCATCTTCAAAAAAGGGAAACAATTGGATCCAGGAAACTACAGACCTATCAGCCTGACCTCAATACCTGGGAAGATTCTAGAAAAGATAATCAAGCAACGAATCAGCGAACACCTACAGGCAAACAAAGTCATTACCAAAAGCCAACATGGGTTTGTCAAAAACAGATCATGCCAGACAAATCTTATTGCATTCTTTGACCAAGTGACAAAATTAGTGTGTCATGTGTCTGACTAATGAAACACTTCAAAGAACTTTCAGGCATGGTTTAACCTAAAAAAGCCTTTATTAGTGTAGAGGCGTGTCAGCACGGCATGATGGATGCCAAGATCTGAATTTCCCTTCCCTTTGCACATAACATTCCAGGCATTTCCCCTCCCCTATTTTGGGGTCATGATTCACATCTTCCAATTAACC